>NW_022330867.1:0-1757 GCF_002776525.5 Piliocolobus tephrosceles | reverse complement strand
TTGAAAAGTACAAATTATTTCTCCTTCCCTGTTTTGTTTGCTAGTAGATTTTTGGATGTGATGAGTTAGTGAATGAATTATGGTATTCGTAATTCATACTTCACTTTACTACCCCCTGTCACCTCTAATAGTAATCATTTATCTGAATATATTTCCTGGCTTAAGTTACCACTGCCTTAAAACAGGTGAAAAGTAACATACATTTTCTTAATCTAAAGAAGACTTTAACTTTGTCAATTCTTTCTTTTTGAAGAGAATTTTTTATCATAAGTGAGGTTGCATATATAAAAATAGTGGGGGCATTTGTCTACGTGTTTGGAGACTGGAGAACAAGTGAAAGAGTTAGAGTATGTTCTTTTATTTGGATGATCAGATTGGTAAGTCTTCTGAAATGCAAGGCAAGGGTTCAAAGGTTTTAAGCGTAACCACTAGAATTGGATTATTCTTTTTTAATTATTTTTAGCTAGTCCCAATTATTACATGAACACTCAGATAGGCATTGGAAATAAATATGTATCTGTGTGTGTGTACTTATGTGTCTTTGATATTTAGTTTTCGTAGTTTTTATCTTTCGAGCAGCATTCTCTTTCATCTAAGATATCAAATACAAATCTGTGGGCCTATAAATGTTTATACTCTTCATTTATTAGCATTTTAATATAATCAGTAGTGATGGGCTCTCTTTTGTCCTTTTGTATGTGTTATTTATTTATTTATTTATTTTTATTTATTTTTGAAGTTGATCATTGTATCTTTCCTCTTTTATTCGGGGTTAACAGGGCTAGGGACTTATTTTACCAAGCCTTTCAATAAACCATCTTTTGAGCCAGAGAGAAAGGCCAGGTTACCTACAAAGGTAAGCCCATCAGACTAACAGTGTGCCTCTCAGCAGAAACCGTACAAGCCAGAAGCAATTGGGGGCCCATATTTAACATTCTGAAAGAAAAGAATTTCCAACCTAGAATTTTGTATCTGGCCAAACTAAGCTTCATAAGTGAAGAAGAAATAAGATCCTTTTCAGAAAAGCAAATGCTGAGGGAATAAGTCACCACCAGGCCTGCCTTGCGAGAGCTCCTGAAGGAAGCACTAAATATGGAAAGGAAAAACCATTACCAGCCACTAAAAAACACACTGAAGTACACTGACCAGTGACATTATGAAGCAACCACATAAACAACTCTCAAAATAGCTAGCTACACCATGATGACAGGATCAAATTCATGCATAACAATATTAACCTTTAATGTAAATAGGCTAAATGCACCAATTAAAAGACACAGACAGCATGGCAAGCTGGACAGAGTGAAACTCCATTGGTATGCTGTCTTCAAGAGCCCCATCTCATGTTCAAAGAGACACACAGGCTCAAAATAAAGGGATGGAGGAAGATTTACCAAGCAAATGGAAAAGAGAAAAAAAGGCAGGGGTTGCAATCCTAGTATCTGATGAAATAGACTTTAAACCAACAAAGATCAAAAATTACAAAGAAGGGCATTACATAATGATAAAGAGCTCAATTCAACAAGAAGAGCTAACTATCCCAAGTATATATGCACCCAATACAGGAGCACTCAGAGTCATAAAGACCTTCAAAGAGACTTAGACTCTCACACAATAATAGTGGAAGACTTGAACACCCCCACTATCAATATTAGAGCATTAAGACGGAAAATTAACAAAGATATTCGGGACCTGAACTCAGCTAGAGATCAAGTGGACTTGATAGATATATAGAGAACTCTCCACCCAAAAACAAC
>NW_022330866.1:0-1757 GCF_002776525.5 Piliocolobus tephrosceles | reverse complement strand
GTTGTTTTTGGGTGGAGAGTTCTCTATATATCTATCAAGTCCACTTGATCTCTAGCTGAGTTCAGGTCCCGAATATCTTTGTTAATTTTCCGTCTTAATGCTCTAATATTGATAGTGGGGGTGTTCAAGTCTTCCACTATTATTGTGTGAGAGTCTAAGTCTCTTTGAAGGTCTTTATGACTCTGAGTGCTCCTGTATTGGGTGCATATATACTTGGGATAGTTAGCTCTTCTTGTTGAATTGAGCTCTTTATCATTATGTAATGCCCTTCTTTGTAATTTTTGATCTTTGTTGGTTTAAAGTCTATTTCATCAGATACTAGGATTGCAACCCCTGCCTTTTTTTCTCTTTTCCATTTGCTTGGTAAATCTTCCTCCATCCCTTTATTTTGAGCCTGTGTGTCTCTTTGAACATGAGATGGGGCTCTTGAAGACAGCATACCAATGGAGTTTCACTCTGTCCAGCTTGCCATGCTGTCTGTGTCTTTTAATTGGTGCATTTAGCCTATTTACATTAAAGGTTAATATTGTTATGCATGAATTTGATCCTGTCATCATGGTGTAGCTAGCTATTTTGAGAGTTGTTTATGTGGTTGCTTCATAATGTCACTGGTCAGTGTACTTCAGTGTGTTTTTTAGTGGCTGGTAATGGTTTTTCCTTTCCATATTTAGTGCTTCCTTCAGGAGCTCTCGCAAGGCAGGCCTGGTGGTGACTTATTCCCTCAGCATTTGCTTTTCTGAAAAGGATCTTATTTCTTCTTCACTTATGAAGCTTAGTTTGGCCAGATACAAAATTCTAGGTTGGAAATTCTTTTCTTTCAGAATGTTAAATATGGGCCCCCAATTGCTTCTGGCTTGTACGGTTTCTGCTGAGAGGCACACTGTTAGTCTGATGGGCTTACCTTTGTAGGTAACCTGGCCTTTCTCTCTGGCTCAAAAGATGGTTTATTGAAAGGCTTGGTAAAATAAGTCCCTAGCCCTGTTAACCCCGAATAAAAGAGGAAAGATACAATGATCAACTTCAAAAATAAATAAAAATAAATAAATAAATAAATAACACATACAAAAGGACAAAAGAGAGCCCATCACTACTGATTATATTAAAATGCTAATAAATGAAGAGTATAAACATTTATAGGCCCACAGATTTGTATTTGATATCTTAGATGAAAGAGAATGCTGCTCGAAAGATAAAAACTACGAAAACTAAATATCAAAGACACATAAGTACACACACACAGATACATATTTATTTCCAATGCCTATCTGAGTGTTCATGTAATAATTGGGACTAGCTAAAAATAATTAAAAAAGAATAATCCAATTCTAGTGGTTACGCTTAAAACCTTTGAACCCTTGCCTTGCATTTCAGAAGACTTACCAATCTGATCATCCAAATAAAAGAACATACTCTAACTCTTTCACTTGTTCTCCAGTCTCCAAACACGTAGACAAATGCCCCCACTATTTTTATATATGCAACCTCACTTATGATAAAAAATTCTCTTCAAAAAGAAAGAATTGACAAAGTTAAAGTCTTCTTTAGATTAAGAAAATGTATGTTACTTTTCACCTGTTTTAAGGCAGTGGTAACTTAAGCCAGGAAATATATTCAGATAAATGATTACTATTAGAGGTGACAGGGGGTAGTAAAGTGAAGTATGAATTACGAATACCATAATTCATTCACTAACTCATCACATCCAAAAATCTACTAGCAAACAAAACAGGGAAGGAGAAATAATTTGTACTTTTCAA
>NW_022330864.1:0-4162 GCF_002776525.5 Piliocolobus tephrosceles | reverse complement strand
ATCATTCCAGTTCAGTCATCTCTCTTCCTGAAGTACTGATCTTTGCTCTTCATTTAAGACAGTAGTGAGAAATAGGTAAAGAGTGGGAGAGGAATTGATTAATATAAAACCTATCTCTTGGAGTTATGATCTCAGTTAAATTATAAATGGTCACAAAATACAACTGATCACTCTATAACATTAAGAAAAAACATGTAACATGAAATACACACACACACACACACACACACATATTTAAAACCACCAAAAAGCTATGAGCACAAAGAAATTTAAGTAAAATAATTTTTTATTTTTATTTTTTGAGACAGTGTCTCACTCCTGTTGCTCAAGCTGGAGTGCAGTGGTGTCATCATGGCTCACTGCAGCTTCAACCTCCTAGATTCAAATGGTTCTCCCACTGCAGCCTCCTGAGCAGCTGGGACTATAGTTGCATGACACCATACCTGCCTAAGTTTTTTGTAATTTTTTGTAGAGATGAGGTTTTGCCATGTTGTCTAGACTGGCCTCTAACTCCTGGGCTCAAGCCATCTGCCTGCCTTGGCCTCCCAAAGTCCTGGGATTACAGGCCTGAGCCACCATGCCTGGCCTAAATACATAATTTTAGAAATATGTGAGACCTTGAGATGAGCAGAGACTGCAACCTCTTTCATTTCTGAGTGCAGGTGTTGAGTCTATAGGAATAATTGAGTGGAAAAGTAAGACCATTATACGCAAAGCAGCATTAATGCCAAAGGGAGAGGCAAGCTGAGATTTTTACCAGTGCAAATTGGCTGACAGGGCTGCTAATGAAATTCTCCACATAAGGAATCTGGGTGACTAAGCAGTGGTTCTGAAAAACTGATGGCAGGCAGGTTGGAAAATAGAGAGAAGTTGCTTAAGCCCTGATGGAGGGTGGAACCTGATCCCGTTCTGGAAGCTTCTGAAGACAGAACACAAGTCATCTAAACTACTTATTAAATTGAGGATATAACCCTCTAGCTCCATAACAAAGGAACAAAGCATGTCCTTTCTGGAAGAACTTAACAACTTGGGTGTCTGCTACTGTTTTGTCTTTAAATTGCGGCACGCAATAGAAAACTAGAAGACATGAAAAGTTTTAAGACAATGTGATTCCTGATTAAAAAAATTTAAAAACCTAATTCTGTGAAGAAAGTCAATAGTGGCTTGATGGGGGTAGCATTGAATCTACAAATTACTCTGGGCAGTATGGCCATTTTCATATTGATTCTTCCTATCCTTGAGCATGGAATGTTCTTCCATTTGTTTGTGTCTTCCCTTATTCCATGGAGCAGTGGTTTGTAGTTCTCCTTGAAGAGGTCCTTCACATTCCTTGTAAGTTGTATTCCTAGGTATTTTATTCTGTTTGTAGCAATTGTGAATGGGAGTTCACTCATGACTTGGCTCTCTGTTTGTCTATTACTGGTGTATAGGAATGCTTGTGATTTTTGCACATTGCTTTTTTTATCCTGAGACTTTGCTGAAGTTGCTTATTGGCTTAAGGAGATTTGGGGCTGAGATGATGAGGTTTTCTAAATACACAAGCATGTCATCTGCAAACAGTGACAATTTGACTTGCTCTCTTCCTGTTTGAATACCTTTATTTCTTTCTCTTGCCTGATTGCCCTGACCAGAACTTCCAATACTATGTTGAATACGAGTGGTGAGAGGCTACTGCTGTCAAAACACCTTCAAGTCAATACAATTCGATGAAAGTATTAAAAAAAAGTTAAAAAGTCAAAAGAAGTAGAACTATAGATGACACAAATACAAAAATTAGTAGATGAAAAAAATTAAAGTTAAGTAATTTAGAAGAAAAAATGGATGAATTGGTATACAAATGAAGAATTTCAGGGGAGGAAAGGAAAACTAGAAGAGGAAATTCTAGAATTGAGAATTGTAATGTTGGAAGTGAATAGTGATAATCTGATTATCTTAAAGTGGACTGGACACAGAAAAAAAAGTTATTGACTTCAAATAAGGTCATTTGAAATTCTCTAAACTGAAACACAGAGAGGAAAAAGAAATAATGATTTTTGAATTCGTAATCAGAGCCCTGTAGCAGAATGTCAAAGGTATCATATTGATATAGTACCACAAAATTGGAAAATAAAATGGGGAAATAATACCACTTACAATAGTGCTTAAAAAAACACAAAACCATAAAATACTGAATAATAGTTTTAAAGAACCATGTGTAAGACCTGTACATTTCAAATTATTGAAAGAAATTAAAGAACTAAATAAATTGAGAAATAATGTCATAAATTGGAAGTCAAAATGTTACGATGTCATTTCTCCTGATATGTATATATTCATGGCCATAATACTCATATCATTTCAAAATCTAGCAGGTTTTTAAATTCCAGAACTGAAAAAGTTTTTTCTATATTCTATTTAAAAATGCAGAAGAGTCAATTCTTTAAAAAAAAAAAAAAAATGACTTACCATATTTCCAGGCAGAATAAAACTACAATAATTAAGCCAATGAGTGTTAGTACACAGACAAATATATCAATAGAACTAAAGAACATATACAATGATTGATTTTGACAAATGCACCAATGCAGTTCAATGGGATAATGAGAGCTCTCTCTCTCTCTCTCTCTCTAAGGTTTCGCTCTGTTGCCCAAGCTGGAGTATAGGGACATGATCATAGCTTACTATAACCTTAAGCTCCTGGGCTTAAATGATTCTCCCTTATCAGACTCCTGAGTAGCTAGAAGTAGTTTTTGTAGAGACAGTGTCTCACCATGTTGCCCAAGCAGTGTTCTTCAATTTAAAATACAAATATTTCTGGGGGAAAATATGTCAAAATGAAAAAAAAAGTTTAAAAAATCAATTAACATTGACCATCTACATTATTTCTCATACTAAAATTAATTCAACATAAACCTAAATGTCAAAAGCTAAAAACTTTAAAGCTTTTAGAAGGAAACATGCACAAATTTCCTGGTGTAGCAAGTGTTTCTTTAGGGCAAATAAGGCCTATCCATTTTAGTTGAAAAATTAGGCTTGAAATTAAGATATTTTGCTCACAGAAAGATAAACTTAAGGAAATAAAAAGACAATCTACAGATTCAGAAAAAATATTCATAAAGCATATAGCTGACAAAGAATATGTATCCAGAACATATAATTCCCACAAATCAACAATAACAAAATAATAAGCAACATATTTTTTAAAAATGACCAAAAGATTTGGACAGACACTTAGAAAATCAAATATCCATATGGTAATAAGCATATTAAAAGGTTCTCAGTTGTCATGGCTAATGCAAATTGCATGTACACTCAGATTTTAAAATAAAAAAAAACTACATATACCAAACAGGCTCATATATGAAAAGCCTGAAAAGCAAGGATTGGTGAGAATGGAGAACAACTGGAACTCTTAGGGTGAGAATCTAAAATTGTACTACCTCCTTGCCAAACTCCCAACTAATCTCCAATAAAGCTAAAATACTTTGATCATAGGAACCAGCAATTTCACTCCATGTATGATTGTGTATGTCTGCAATCAGCCATCAGGTAGCTAGCCGGTTTCCTTAGGAAATGGTGCCATTTAGGGCTCTATTTGTGTGTCTGTTATTAGCAGGTTTTGCACTTAATGATGGGGATCATTTGTTGAGCTTTGTATAACCTCCACACGTGTCATTAGAGTCTTATCATACATGACTCCATTGAGCAAAGAGAAGAGTGCAGGGGAAAGAGACTGATTGACATCAGAGAAAGGATCTTGTCTGTCTGATTCTTAAGAAGGTCCTAGGTTGTGGATACCTTCTGGTGGGCGTTTATGTGACACATGATCATCCTTATATGCTGCACAGAGGTATTCATCACCTTACTTCAGTCTCAGCCTTTGTTGTTACCACTTTGTCAGTTTTGTTCTTTTCCCATCCCTGACTAAGCAGCCAGCATATAGCATTGGCTATAACTTGGTGTCGGTCTTTATCATTGGCCATCTCTAAATCATGTAAAGTAAGCAACCAACCCACTGGGAAGATAGCCCTTCACTACTGTCTTTATCTTCCCTTTATTTTAACTCATGGCAGAATATTGTGCAGATTTATTTACCAGCCAGGTCGGTCTTGTTTCGTGTTTCATTAATTGGTTTTAGAATACTTTGAAAAGGCTGTAAGAGTGGGCCCTGAAATCCAAAGCA
>NW_022330863.1:0-22309 GCF_002776525.5 Piliocolobus tephrosceles | reverse complement strand
CAATCCAGGAACTGGTTTTTTGAGAAAAAAATAAAAATAAAATAAATAGATTACTACTAGCTAGACAAAGAGGAAAAGAGAGAAGAATCAAATGGACACAATAAAAAATGACAAGGGAGCTATCACTACTGGCCCCACAGAAATATAAACAACCAGGAGAGAATACTATAAACACCTCTATGCACATGAACTGAAATACAACATCTAGAAGAAATGGATAAATTCCTGAAGACAGACACCCTCCCAAGACTGAACCAGGAAGAAACTGAATCCCTGAATAGACCAATAACAAGTTCTGAAATTGAGGCAGTAATAAATAGCCTACCAATCAAAAAAGGCCCCGGACCAGATGAATTTACTGCTGAATTCTACCAGAGGTACAAAGAAGAGCTGGTACCATTTTTACTGAAACTATTCCAAACAATTGAAAAGAAGAGACTCCTCCCTACCTCATTTTATGAGGCCAGCATCATCCTCATTCTAAAACTTGGCATAGATATTAAAAAAAAAAAAAGAAAGAAAGAAAAAAAAGAAAACTTCAGACTGATTTCGCCTATCGTTTTCCTGTTTTTCAATTTAATTGCTTTCTGCTCTAATTTTAATTATATATCTTATTCTGCTTGCTTTAGGCTTAAATTGTTCTCTCTCCCTAGTTTCCTAAGGTAGAAATTTGGATTATTGATTTTGGATCTTTCTTTTTTCTTATATATGAATTTAATGTTTTAATGGAGAATAGGCCTTTGTTATGAACAAATTTCTGGCCATATTTTATGTGTTTACCTTTCTATTCCCTGTGTCAGTCCATAAGGAGACCTTTCTTGACTCTATCATTGATATCTGATGAAGTTCCCAATGGCAAATATTCATGAGTTTGGGACCTGCCCCCACCTCCATGACTTTTGTCCACTCTCAAAGGAGCCTCAAGTCATTCATTCCAATTACCATTTACATGTTCCTGCTGGTTTATGGCTTCAGGTAAGCAGATATCAACTATTAGTCTAAAATAGCCTATATCTGTAGATTTCCCAGTAGTGATTGTGTGATCTCCATTAAGAATGGGAATGACAACTTCAAAACTCTTTACATGTCAAAGCTCCCCCTATTCATTTTAATCTTTTTGTTAATTATCTAATACCATGCTTGTAAAAACTGAATGCTCTCTCTATATACACACACACACATATATATGTGTGTGTGTGTATACATATATATTCTCAATATATACAATGGAAAGAAATGTCTGTCCGTACAAGTAGATACTACTACCTAATTAAAACGAATAATAAGTGATCTTAGTGGGTAAGTGGTCTAGTAGTTAATTACAATCAGATACAAGTGGCCATGTTTTAAGACTTATTCCCAGAAACTCATTTGTCTGTTCATTAGGGCAAACCTAAAACTCCATCCTGGAAATAATCATATTTTGATAAATATTTTAATTTTATAATTAAATTTATAAATAAATTTAGTAATAACAACAAAAAGATTTATTCTGTGTTGACTCCCTACCTTCTATTCCACTCCTTAGTTATAACCTCATAACACTGGTACTGTTTTTTGATATTGTAGTGGTTGCCATGAGAACTATGTACCTTGTTTAGGCATGATTATTATATAGATCCTACCCTATACTCCCTTTCTGATGTTATAAAAGAATATCACATTTACTCTCAGCAGGATCAATTGATAAATACAGCTCTGAATTGAAAGGAGCGTTACTTTGTCTTGAACATTCCACCAGCTTTACTTTGTCTTGAACATTCCAACAATCTACTGTATGAAAGTTCAGCTATGAGAAAGGAAATTTATGAAGGATTTTCTAAAATCGATCAGTTCATACTTTCTCCCGACAGTCTAAAATTGATCCCTTAACACAAGGTAAGATGAGGATAATAGCTGAACAATAGCAGGTAGATATCCAGTAGAACTTCTTTCACTGAATTGAATTTTGCTGAAATGTCCTTAACCACACTGAGGGCTATTGAAAGAAATGATGCCACATATATCATTGCTATGGGCCCTAAAATGACGCTGTTGAGAAAGATCGTGACATTGCATAATATCCTCGCCTTGGGGGCCACCTGACAAATTATTTGCATCAGGAAATGTTATGCTTTTTAGACATTTGGTTTGGTTTCATCATATTTATTCAGAACCTAACGTAACTGACTACCTTTCCCACCTGGCTTTCATTACTATGACGGTAGAAGTCAAATTTATACATTTCAAATCTAGCAAATATGTGCAACTCCATAGTTTTCATTTTATTACAAGTTTCAGTCATGCCTTGACCTACCCTCTTTATACTTGTTAGTTGTCTAATTTATCCTATTTTGAAAGATATTTAATATAGCATAATATGAACTTATACACCTATATGAAAAACATATGTTCAAAAATGTTTGTAATACTGTATAAGGTATTATAACTCTTAAAATCTGAGATAGAGGCATAAAGTAAACACGACAGTCGAAAAAGAAAGCAATGGCCCAATTATTATAGAGAAAGTCTAGGGAGGATTTCAGGAGGAGCATCTTGACAAGTGAATAGCATTCATCTGGCTGAAGAGGGAGGCAGGCATTTCTTCCAAGGGCACAGTAAATGATAATGGGAAGCACAAGTAAGAAAGTACTTATTTCTTAACCGGGCAGAAACAACTGCATAAATGGGAGTATAAATCCTTATGCAGCATAAACTGAAAAGAAATTCACCTCCTTTTGAAGAAGGATGTCTATCAAAGCCACTCTGTTTTAGCTCACTGTGCTTGATTAAGCAAAAGCTGAATAGTAGAAGACTGAATCAGCTTACCTTGACATACTGAAACGGCTGTGTGGGAACTTAAATTCCACTATCTGAAAGGTAACAAATACATACTCATATTTCACTAGAATTGTTGAAATTTCTTATCTCTGGTTTACAAATATGAAATTATTCCAATGAATTAAAGTTAGATTGGGTAATACTTTTTGACAGATTGTTAAAGTCCTGGTTTACTTTTATTCCTTTAAGTTCTACTAGTTGTGAAGCCAATGCTAAAGAAACAAAAAACATGAAAGGATAACCATTCCTCTAATTAACTTCTCTTGTTTTGTTGTTTCCACACGTGGTACAAAAGCTTGTCCATTGTGAGACAAGATGCAACCTCAAACCCTCAGTTTCAGAAAGCTGTCTCATACAAAAGTAATGAATTCATAATTGTTGGATAATTCTGCCTTTAAAAGACAGAAACGTCTTCAAAGGTAGGACAAGCCTATTGAGCAGATGCAGAGATATAATGTGCTTTGAAGAAGTGGTCATCTGTCATATGTCAACCATTATATATATTGACACAAACATTGCCATATAATCCTTAAAATGACCTTGACAGTGAGAAATTAGTAGTTCTGACTTACAAGTAAGGAAATGAATAAAGGGAAGCTAAGTGATTTGCTTAGTCTAACACAGTTGATGGGTGGTAGGACAATAATTGGCACCCGTACTTTCCTCTTTAGCTTCTTCACTTTTGAGAGAAGTCACCTTGGGCCCAGAATGTTAAATTACATTCTCGGAGTAAGTGGCAAAGCCAAGTTCAGTGCTTTGATCAGATGACGGTAACTGCCATAGGAGAGTTGAAAGCAGATTCGAATCTGGGAGTTAAAGGTATGTGATGTTTTTCTTACTGTAACTATATAGAACACATAATCTGACTTTATCTTGATTAGGAAAATTTTCTTAGAAATGAAAATCAATGTTAGAATGAGAAATAATTTGCAAATACCTGCTCAGCCATTTTGCAGTGGATATTGAGAAGTTAACTGATGTTAAAGGACACGTATTACAAGCAATTAAAAGAAATGCCCAACCAAAGCTAATTAATGTTTTCTTCCTGATTTAGCTTACTTTGATTTCTCTCTAGAATCTGATTGATCAGTTGTCTTTATGTGATTGGTTTTGTATTTTCTTTCCCTTCAGTTTTCCTATATAGACATTTTCCCATACAGACATTTTTCTGAAATGTCTGTATGTTCAGAGTTGGAGAGATTGTGACATAGAGAATAGAATCTAAAACATCTCTTATCAACTTATTAATTTAGTATCATATAAATATAATTTTATGTATCCTGAATTAACTAAGGAAACCATCGTTTCCCCTTCAGAACTTGCTGAACTGTCTGAAAATGTTCATATTTCCTTTCCATGGAAAAAGTTTTCAAAAAACCACATTTTATTTACCACTTCTATCGTTTTCTCTGAAAATAATCAATATATAAAATGTATAATATAAAAATATATTTAAAAATGCCAAAAAAGCTAAACCAAACACTTAAATTGCCAACTGGGTTAAAAATGCAACATTTCCAGTATAGTTTAAACTACTCCTGTGTATTTCTCTCCTATCATATATATATATACAGGCATATATATATATTTGTGTGTGTGTATATATACATATATATATGTATTTGACAGAAATTTTATCTGGACAGAAAGAAAATACATATGTATACACATGTGTGTGTATATATATATATGTGTGTGTATATATATTTATATACATTGATACATGAAAATAATAATCAAATTCAGGACAGAATTTTTATCTGGACAGAAAGAAAATATATATACAGAAAGAATAAAATTGCAAGTATAAACAAGCGTAATCAACCAAACTGTGGAAAGAATATCAGAGCTCAAAGTTGGTTCTCCATCAAACAAAAATAAAGAAAAAATAATAAAGAATGAACAAAATCTCCAAAAGATATGGAATCATGTAAAGAAATCAAATCTATGACTCACTGATATTCCCAAAAGGGAAAGAAACCAAGCAAATTGAAGAACATATTTAAGGAAACTATTCACGAAAATTTCCCCTACCTTGCTACACAGGCCAACATTCAAATTCAGGGAATGCAGGGAACCTCTTTGAGATGCTGTACAAGATGGCCATTCCTAAGATACATAGTCATCAGATTCTCCAATATCAAAATGAAAGAAAAAGACAGAGGAGGGGCAGATCACCTATAAAGAGCACCCCATTCATCAGGCTAACAAACAGCAGATCATTCAGCAGAAACCGTACATGCCAGAAGAGACTGGGAGCCTATATTCAGTATTCTTCAAACAAGAACCTCATATTCAATCAAACTAAGCCCCACAAGCCACAGAAATATAAGATCCTTTTAGACGAGTAAATGCTAAGGGAATACAAGGACCTACTACACCTTTAAGACCTGCCTTACAAGAGGTCCTGAAGGGTATGATAAATATGGAAAAGAAAGACAATTAACAGCTGCCACAAAAAAACACACCTAAGTACATGGACCATTGATACCATAAAGCAAGCACATAATCACATACGTATAATAACCAGCTAACAACACTACGACAGAATAAAATCCACACATATCAACATCAACCTTGTATGTAAATGGATGAAACACGCACTTAAAAGGCACAGAGTGGCAAGTTGGATAAAGAAACAGGACCCAACTCTATGCTGTCTTCAAGATATCCATCTCACAGTCAATGACACTCATAGATTCAAATAAAATGATGGAGAAAAATCTACCAAGAAAATGGAAAAAAAAAAAAAACCCACATATTGCTATTCAAATTTCAGAAAAATGAAACAGACTTTAAAACAACAAAGATAAAGAAAAAGACAAAGAAGGGCATTACACATTAGTAAAGAGGTCAATTCAACAAGAAAACCTAAATATCCTAAATATGTATTCACCCAGAAAAAGAGCACCTAGATTTATAAAATCAAGTTCTTAGGGATCATTGAAGAAATGCAGCTAGCCACACAGTAACAATGAGGAACTTCAACATCCCGCTGACAGTATTAGATCATTAAGGCAGAAAACTAACAAAAATATTAGGGACCGGAACATTGACACTTGACCAAATGGATCTAACAGACATCTACAGAACTCTTCACCCCAAAACAGCAGTCAGTCTTCTCATCTGCACATGGCATATACTCTAAAATCAGCCACACAATCGACCATAAAATAATCCTCAGCAAATTCACAGAAACTGAAATTATATCACCCACACTCATACACCGCAGTGTAATAAAAGTAGAAATTAATACTAACAAAAATCACTCATAACCATACAATTACATGAAAATTAAACAACCTTCCTACTGAGTCACTTGGGTAAGCAATGAAATTGGGAGAGAAATCAAAAAATCCTTTGAAGCTAAGGAGAACGAGGATATAAAATATGAGAATTTCTGGGACACAGCAAAAACATTGATAAGAAGAAATTTTACAGTGTAAAACACTCACATCAAAAAGGTAAACATCTCAAATTAAAAATCCATTATCACAACTAGGGGAACTAGAGAAATAAAAGTAAACCAACCCCAAAGCTAGCAGAAAATAAGAAATAATGCAAAACAGTTGGACAGAATAAAATTGGGAGGTGAAAAACCATACAAAAGATTAACACAATTATTAATTGGTTATTTGAAAGAATAAATAAGATGGTTAGACTTCTAGGTAGACTAAAAAAACCAAAAGACATACATGCAATAGTAGGTGACAAAAGGAACTTTACAACTGATCCCACAGAAATATGAAAAACCCTCAGACACTATTAGAAAAAAACTGTATGCCCACGAACTGGAAAACCTAGAGGAAATGAATAAATTCCTGGAAATACACAGTCTCCCAAAATTCAGCCAGGAAAAAATTAAATCCCTGAAGAGAAAAATAATGAGTTCCAAAAGTGAATTAGTAGTAAAAAACCTACCAACCAGAAAAAAGACCAGGACCAGATAGATTCACAGACACATTCTTCCAAATGTATAAGGAAGAGCTGATATCCTTCCTACTGAAACTATTCCAAATAATTCAGGAGAAGGTACTTCTCCCTCACTCACTCTATGTGGCCAGCATCATTCTGATACCAAAACCTGGCAGAGACACAGCAAAAAAAAAAAAAAAAAAAAAAAAAACTTAAAACTTCTGGCAATATACTTGATGAACATAGACACAAAAATCCTAAACAAAATACTTGCAAGCCAAATCCAGCACCACATCAAAAAGCTAATCCTCCACTATAATGTAGGCTTTATCGCTGGGATGAAAGGATGGTTCAACATATGAAAATTAATAAATGTGATTCATCACATAAAAATAATTTTAAAGAACTATATGATCCTCTCAATAAATGCAGAAAAGACTTTTGATGTAATCCAACATCCCTTCAATTAAAATCCTTCAACAAAGCAGGTTTTTAAAGAACATACCTCAAAGCAACAACAGTCATCTATGACCAACACACAGGCAACATCATACTGAACATGGAGAAGTTAGAAGCATTGAGTACCAGAATAAGAGAAGGATGCCCAATCCCACCACTCCTATATAGCTTAGTAATGGAAATCCCAGCCAGAGAAATCAGGCAATAGGAAGATATACAAGGCATCGAAATAGAAAGAGATTAAGTCAAACTATCTCCGTATATAGATTATATAATTCTGTACCTAGAAAACACCATAGTCACTGCCTAAAACCTCCTAAATCTGATAAACAACTTCAGCAAAGTATAAGGATACAAAATCACTGTATAAAATTCGGTAGCATTTATATACGCCAATAACATCCAAGATGAGAGCCAAATCCAGAATGCAATCTCATTCACAATAGCCACAGAAAGAATAAATTACCTAGGAATCTAGCTAACCAGGGAGGCGAAGGATCTCTACAATGAAAATTACCAAACACTGAAATAAATCAGAGATGACACAAACAAATGGGAAAATATTACATACTTGTGGATAGGAAGAATCCGTTTGTTGGAAATGGCCATACTGCTGATAGCAATTTAGAGATTGAATGCTATCCTATCAAACTACCAATGGCATTTTTCACAGAACTAAAAAACAAAACGAAACCCTGTTTTAAAATTTGTATGAAGCCTAAAAAGTGCCCGAAAATACAAGGCAACCCTAAGCAAAATGAACAAAGCTAGAGGCACCACACTAGCAGAATTCAAACTATACTACAGAGCTACAGTAACCAAAACATCATGGCAGTGGTACACACGTAGATACACAGATTAACAGAACAGTTTAGAGAACCCAGAAATAAAGTCATACACCTACAACTATCTGTCCTTTGACAAAGTTGACAAATAAAGCAATAGGGAAATAACTCCCTAATCAATAAATGGTGCAGGGATTACTGGTTAGCCATATGCAGAAGTTGAAACTGGATCCCTTCTGAAGCAGCCTTGTTGTCTGGGATGATATCTGAGGTTCATTTTCTAATGAAAAGGAAATCAAGGACATGGACACACAAGAAGTGAGCTTAAGAGCAGAGGTTTAACAGGTTCTTTAAAAATTAAAATGTAAAAGATTAATATGTGAATGGTGCCCATGGGAAATGAGAATACTTTGAGCCAGGAGAATAAAGATTATCATTCATATTTCTTTTATATTATATATGAGAATACTGGTGAGAGAATACTGGACAAAATAAGTTTTCAAAGTTACACAGCAAATGAGCGATGGATTACAATGAATTTTAGGCTAGGCACAGTGGCTTACGCCTGTAATCCTAGCATTTTGGGAGGCTGAGATGGGCGGATCACATGAGGTCAGGAGTTCGAGATCAGCCTGGCCAATATGGTGAAACCCCATCTCTACTAAAAATATTAAAAAAATAGCCAGATGTGGTGGTGGGCACTTGTAATCCCAGCTACTCGGGAGGATGAGGCAGGAGGATCACTTGAACCCGAGGCGGAGGTTGCAGTGAGCCGACATTGCACCAGTGCACTCCAGCCTGGGCAACAAGAGCAAAACTCTGCCTCAAAAAACATTAATTTCAGGCTTTATAATATTGTAAAATGGAATTAAAATTAAAGACTAAAACATTTTTATAAAAAGGACAATTTTTTTAAAAAATAAGTAAAAACTTTTCTTATGTACATTTACCCAAGTTGAAATATAGCCACGTGAAAAAGAGATTTTCCAAATGAGAATCTGGGATTTTAGCTTGAACATCCATTCTTGGATACATCATAATGTGAGCTTCCTAGAGAAGACAATATGTCTGCTTTGCTCAACTTTGCATCTCTAGGATTTACCACAATGTTTGGCACATGATATACAAAGACTAAATCAATATTTTTAAAGAAAACAATGAAAATAGTTTGTATAATTTCAACTTTCTCAAATATTTTAAAGGCAATATAATTTGTGTGTGTGGTTTATCACTCAAATCATCAAACAGGCTGTATTCTATATATCTTCTTTCCTACTCTATTTTCAGGAAGTCCACTAGTCCTAGAAAAGCATGAAGCAGAGCCATTCTCATTGGTTCACAGACCTGCAGCCTTATATGGATCTGCTCCAGCTGACCAGAGGCTTATTAGCATGATATTTCTATACTCTTGTATGTTACTGACTTTTTCAGTGCTTTATTATAGGACAATAGCTGAACAATAGAAGCTTTTTTCCCTTATTATTGTTAGTTGTAATTTTTGTTTCCATTTTTTGGTTATTTTTGTTGGCTTGTTAAGTTTTGGGTTTAAAAAAATGAATAAAACAAACTACCTAAAATATTCAATGTTCATATAGAGCATAAATTAATAGCATCATTCCACATGTCAAAACGTAGAACCTGAGGATGCAAATTCACCCAAGGAATAGAAACAATTCCTAAAGCAAGACAGAAAACAGATCATGATAAATGTTCCCCATGTTACAGTTTAACTTTCGTTTAAACATTTAAAATGGTTTAAAGTATATTATAGAATTACACAAATAACACACTGGTCTATTCTCTTGTTGCTTGTACTCCCCTCATTTTAAGATTATTTCATTAAATGACAATAGGAATCATTAAGCTAAATGCATACTCTGCATATTAAAATTTTGTATGCAAAGATTTCCAGGTTTTAACTGAAGTGAAACTTAGTAGTAATCTAAGGGAATGCACAGTCACCTAGTCATGTTACTATCAGGCCACTGAGGATAATTGAGGACTGAAGGCATTTTATGAGAACAAAAATACTAGTTTCAGATTTTGTACCTAGAGAGATATAGAATCAATGGGGCGGCAGAACAGAGAGCAGCATAGATATCCAAACTTCCAAATGCTCATACTTAAAAGCTCATCTCATGACCTTCTCAAGTTTTCTCTAGGCCTGGGTTGTGTCAGTGAAAGACAAATGCACTGGGGTATTTATATCTAATGGAGACAATAATAAAGCAGTGCAACTGGATAGCTGTTGATGGGAGCAATTGATACTGTATAATTTGTTGATTTCATTATGTGAGCACACATATTTAATTTATATTTAATAATTAATAGGATTTATTAATTTTATTAATAAGATGCTGAGAGGGATAATCAGCAATTAAACATTACTTGCAATCATCTAAAGTGGAATACAATTATACTCTTTTTTTGTTTGTTTTCTGTTTTTTGAGAGAGAGAGAGAGTCTCACTGTGTCACCCAGGCTGGAGTGCAGTGGCATGATCTTGACTCACTGAAACCTGGGTCTCCAGGGCTCAAGTGATTCTCATGCCTCAGCCTCCCAAGTATCTGAGATTACTGGAGTATGACACCACCCCTGGCTAATGTTTGCATTTTTAGTAGAGATCGGATTTCACTATGCTGTCCAGGCTGGACTGGAACTCCTGGCCTCAAGCGATCTGCTTGTCTCAGCCTCCCAAAGTGCTGGGATTACAGACATGGGCCACTGTGCCTGGCTGGAATATGATACAAATATATTCTTGATTTGAATTTCCCTTACCTGTCCACAAGACCGAAATCAGCAGTACTATCCTAGAGCTCACAGAATATGTGATCCCTTACACAGGATCCCACATAACCAATGGACCTACTCTAGAGCAAGAAAGTTGTATCATGTTCTCGCACTATCTGGAAGCAAATGACTTCATATGATGTTTGAATAACCTAAAGAAG
Source organism: Piliocolobus tephrosceles (assembly GCF_002776525.5). NCBI lineage: Eukaryota > Metazoa > Chordata > Mammalia > Primates > Cercopithecidae > Piliocolobus > Piliocolobus tephrosceles. The sequence continues at coordinate 11,380 of NW_022330863.1, read as the reverse complement.
GTATAGCTGAGACATCAGCTACAAAATGATGCCCTATAAGGATCAGACACTTTCAGCCAGGATTCAGTGTGTACTCTCAATCAATCATAATTGTACATTATTGTATCTACAGTAAAGTGTATGAGGCCAGGAACTAAGTAGAATTCACTGTGCCCTAAATGAAGAATTTGTGATTGTCTTTTTTACAACTCTAGGTTCTACGTTTAAGTCCTGTCTTCAAGATTGCAAAAGTCAATCTCACATATAGATAAATAAAAAAGGTTATTTGCTACTGTAAAAATTTTCAAAGAATACCCAGCTAAATGTAGAATAAACTATGAGTGTCTAAGAAGCTACACCGACTATGCTTTAGAATAATAGGTCATTATACATGTGGAGGAAGCTTCAGAATAATCTTATCTCATCCTCTATATTTATCAATGAAAAGATTAAAGGACCAGGAAGTCTGGGGGTTTTTCTCATGTTGCATGACTAGCTAGGGATATAAGAGTAAGTATAACCTTACTATGTCAATTGTCTGTAAATGTATACATTTACTTGATTGGGACACTTATTTGAAAAGTTCCATATGAAAAAATTGTATTCTGTACTTTATTTTCTAATTAATTGTTAAGGAAGGTAAATGAAATGTGTAATCGGAATAAATGTTTTAGTTTAATTAAACTAATAAAATAAGAATGGATACAACAGCAAGAAAACTTTCAAAATTGTTAAAAAATAGAAGAGTCAGCTAAAAATCCATTGTCACTTTGTATTAGGGAAGCAAAGTGAAAAACTGTGAAGAATACATAAAACCTCCTAAAAATTTCCCAGAGATCAATTTAAAGCAAAGAATAAGAAAGAAATATTTATCAAACTCTCCCAAAGGCATATAAACACAAGAAATTGCAAAGAAAAAAGTAATCAAATCTTTTCATAGCAGATTAAATTTAAGAGCTTTTCTAAGACAGTAATTTCTTACTATAATGTCTGGAGAACAGGAAGAATGAGGAAGAAAGCAAAATCCTTTCAAGGTGTTAATGGGTAGGTGTTGAACTTTTTCAACTTCCATGTTAATGGGGGTAGAAATGGTGAGGAGTAGGAGAGCAAGGATATAGATCACAGAGTCGCATTTTCAAAGTTGTAAGGGTTTCTAGTTCGGCTTCAATTTCCCCAGGAAACAGATGACCATGTTTTTGATGATCTGTGAGATAATTTTCTCTGTTGTATATGTTGTGGCGATGAGTAGAGTCACTGTATTCTGGGGCATCTTCTTAGTCTGCTTTGTGGCCTAATCTCCACTGTCTCAGATGAGTTCATTAGAGAGTACAAAGGTAGAAACAAGTCTTAGAGACAGTGATACTGTATGGGATGGCAGTGCTCTATGAACAGACATAACATGAAGTAAAATAAGATCAGTGGCCTAAAAGGTAGCTTACATGTGGCAAGTGCTGCTGTATTTATCAGAACTTTTGTATCTTCAATTTGAGCCTCATGTAAGAATTTGATAAAATCATGCTTGATAACCACAAAAAGCGATTAAAAAGTGAATTATTTTTAGTAAAATTTATAAAATTGGGACTATGTCAAGGAGAGCAATAGCTATTTGCAATATAACTGATGCTGACTACCTCATATTTCTCATACCACTGTAACATTATATAGATATATTAAATATATAAGATTATATATGTGACATATATATGAATATATATGTCATACATAAAACCATATGATTTATGTATATAATTTATTCTTAGGTTTAAATGAGAATATCAGGGAAATTTTTCTGATTCAAGTTTAGGCTGATTTGTATATAAGTGCTTTGAAGGCATTCAGCTCATTGTGGTATGGTATCAGAGGAGGGAAAAATTACTTTGCCCTAAGATGACAATACATCTTAATTTATAAAAGTAGCATGAATTAGTTGGATTTCTTTTTACATGGAGGTTAAGAAAGAACGATAAAGAGTTAAAGGAATAACTGTCCTATAATGTCCATGGAGTTGCATCAGAATAGGCTGACATATCCTGGAATATCTTGATATGGTGGCTTAAACTATTCTTAATTTCTTGAACCTTGTTGAAACTCATCTGAACTGAGCGAGTGCCTCTGGGACTGCATTACCTCAGTATACGCTGATGGAACAACAGAAATAACATAAAAATTCAGCTCCCTCACCCATAGATTTGTCTATCTATGCAGTGTCAAGTGTCCAGATACTTTGAAACATTATGAGTGACTGACATTTTCATTTCTGAACTAGAAACTCTGGCAGATTGTTGACCCAGCCTTCATCTGAAAAACCCGTTTTTCTGAACTAGAATCTTATTTAAGAATGATTGGCATACCTTAAAATCAAATATTTTTTGAATTGCTGTGTTACTAGTCTAATTTGGAAAAATAGGAGAAACCATCAAAAATTTCTAGACAAACTATGTTAAATGCTTAATATAAAAGTAGAAACGTTAACCATTTTATAACTCATTAACTGCTGATACCATCAAGTATCAATATAAAAAATCTGTAATTATTATTCTAAATTATTTCCAATGTATTTTATAGTTATTGAATTTGCTGCAAATGACTTAAATTAGCGGTTTTTAAAACATTAGGCCCTTTAGCATTAGCTTTAGTTCTACTGTGAATGAAAGGAGAAAATACTTGAGATACTCTTTAGAATGTAAGTTAATGAAGGAAGAAATATTGATTTGTTTTCTTCTCTTTACACATGTATCGCAATGCTGAGGATGGTATCCTTCACATAGTAGGTGCTCTGTAAGTATTGCTCAAATTAATGGAGGGATAACAGGAGCTTTGTATAACTCAGTAAAAACTGTAACATTGCCTCTACAAGAGGCTCTAAGACACAGACAACTCTAAAGAGTACAGGTAGATGTACACTTTAGAATTTTTGAAAGTGACTTCAGGTGGTATACTTTTTGTTTTGTTTTGTTTTTCATTTTTGATGTAGAAAGAAGAATGTGAAAGTCTTAAGGGAAGAGTTGTCATGGAGCCTGTGAGACCCCCATCTCTAAAAAAATAATTTTAAAAAATCATCTGGGTTTGGTGGTTTATGTCTGTAGTCCTAGCTACTCAAATGCTGAGGTGTGAGGATCACTTCAGCTCAGGAGTTAAAGGTGCAGTGAGCTGTGATCGTACCACTACACTCCAGTCTGGGCAACAGAGTGAAACCCTGTCTCTCTTACAAAAAAAATTAAAAGAATATTTATCACATATTTCTACTTAGAGTTGAATCAGGACAGGTGGCCAAGGCTGGGAAATTCTTGCTGCAGAGGAGCGGTTTGAACATCCAAGCTTTTAAAAGACCTAGATATTCTCATGGTATTTCACTGATGACAGAGTACATGTGACAATTATATTTTTAATTTTTTAATACAATACAAAACTCCTTGTTTCATTGTATAAAGGAAATTCTGGCTGTTCAATTACTAGTCACAAATATCCCGGTACACAAAATAAAATTCTGAAACATAGTAAAGATGGACTAATTAGATAGTCTGAGCATATACACTTGACTTGTCCTCTTCTATGTGATCTCTTATGACTACTCTGCATATGTGTGCATATTTGACACACATACACAAGTGTGTATGTTTATGCATACCACACCAGATTAATTTCCAATTTTATGGAAAGAAACAGGAATTCCAAAATTTTTGAAAAATGTAGAAAAGGTATAAAGTAATTAATATCAGATAAATAAGAACAGAAAAACTATAACCCCAATATGACAAATGAAGGGTGGAGATCCACAAAGCGTGAGAGAGAGTACTAAGTAGCTATCATAGTAATTAATTAAAGACAAAAATCCTAACCAGTTGATCAAATGAGTCCACCTACTTTCTGTCTACAACCCCTAATACCCAATGGCAATCTAAAAACCAAAAGCTGTACCATAAATAATAAGAACTACTTGCTTGGGGTCAGGTTTTGTTAACACACAGAATAATGAGAAAGAAGGAGAGAGCTTCAGGAAAGTCCGGACAGGTTGAGAAATGGAGTGGGGAGGTAGGAGAGAAGTCATTTCATTCATGGAAGAAATTTACTTATATTTTAATTGTCGGAAGAAATTATTCCTTATTTTAGCTGCCAGAGACTGTCCTAAAGTTTGCTGCAAGCCTCATACTAAGAGACGCTGAGTGAACTTAACAAAACAGTTCTGAACTTTTTACACATAGTGTTTGATTATCCCTTCTACTTAAACTCATATCCCTTCTACTTAAACCCATAAACTCAAATCAATCACTAAGAATCATAAGGTACTTGAAGAAAACAAAGAATATTAAAGAAAAAAGAAAAAAGAAATCAGTCAAGGTGCCTGGAAAAGATGCTAAAAGGAAATCCAGGGAATAAAGGAGAGTTTAATAAAATATATATGCTAGTTATGAGAAATTTGAGAGATGATTGAAACCAGACAACAACTATAAGGATTAAGAAAATGAAGCAATCAGAAAGAATTATAGACAAATTGATAAACATTGCCTAAATTAAATATAATCAACATAAGGCTGAAAAGGAAATCAAATAAATAAAACTCAAACAGAAAATTAAAATACCAAGACAAGGGAATTACAGATAGCAATTTTTAAAAATGTGCTAAAAAGTTAGAAGATATCAAGGATTAATATAAGAGGGCTAATATATTTTTAATAGAGGTACTGGTAAGTAGTAGGTAAGAAGTAGAGCAAGGATTTGAATCCAAAGCTTCATGCTTTGTAACAGGACATGAAAATACTAAAAACTTTCAGAGCAAGACCATATCTAGAAAACAAAAGAAGGAAAACTATGTTGACATTTCATTAACAAAATCACATGTTGAAAGATGATGTTGCAATATTCACAGAGATTTGAGGAAAATTATTTTGAAACCAGTCAATCCATTATGTGAAATGTGAACAGAACATAGCAACAGTTAATTTTAAAGACATAATGAAAGTTCAGAACTTGTAAAGAGTAAGAAATTTAATATAGGAAATTTAAAACCCATTGGCTGTCTCTGAAAGAATTAGCACTGAAAGCATATACCACAGCCAAAGGAAATAATGTCATAAAATATAATATTTAAACATAGTAAGATTATAGAAGCCACTAAAATATATGTTTAATAATTTGGAAGTATAAATAATATATTCATAACATATATCATTTATATGTATGCAATATAATCATGTAATGAAATGCTGCCAGTCTCTTTGCTAAAACATAACAAGAGCAAATGTTGTTCCAGTTCCAAATGAGTTCCTCATCTCCACCTGAGACCACCTCAGCTTGGACTTTATTGTCCATGTCACTATCAGCATTTTGGACAAAGCCATTTAACAAGTCTCTAGGAAATTCCAAACTTTCCCACATTTTCCTGACTTCTTCTGAGTCCTCCAAACTCTTCCAACCTCTGCCTGTTCCCCAATTCCAAAGGCGCTTCCACATTTTCAGGTGTCTTTTCAACAGCAACCCACTCCCAGTACCAATTTACTGTATTAGTCTGTTTTCATGCTGCTGATGAAGACATACCTGAGATTGGGGAATTTAGAAAATAAAGCAGTTTAATGGACTTACAGTTCTTCATGGCTGGTGGGGGGGCTGAAATCATGGTGGAAGGCAAGGAGGAGCAAGTCACATCTTACATGGATGGCAGCAGGAAAAACCAGAGAATGAGCAGAAAAACTGTTTTTAAAACTATGTGATCTCATGAGACTCATTCACTACAATAAGAACAGTGCAGGAAACATCCACCCCCATAATTCAATTATCTCCCACATGGGAATTGTGGGAGTTACAATTCAAGATGAAGTATGGGTGGGGACAAAGACAAACCATGTCATTAATAAACTATATATGTGTGTGTGTGTGTGTGTGTGTGTATATATATATATATATATATATATATATATATAAAATAACTTATATTTGGTCATCATACTTTAAATGACAGTGTAACAGGTCAGTTGTAAAAAAAACTCTGTTCACTAGGATATTTTATTTAAAAAAATTGATCTGAATACGTTGAAGATTTAAGGACAAAATAACAACAAATAACTTATTATTTATTATAATTTATTTATTTCCTTATTAACTGTCAGGGAATGTAGGCAATAACTTAAAAATGAATAATAATGAAAGCATGACACAACAAAAACTTTGGGATATGGCTGATGAATTACTCAGAGGAAATTTAGTGTTAAATTAACTTATTACAAAATAAAGACTAAAATCCAATTTTCACATGAGAAAGAGGAAAAAGGAAGAACCACATAAGCACAAGATATAACAACATGATTGATATTTAAAACCCAAATAAATGTATTTTTTTAAAAAGAGACTACCAAAAAAAATTATTGACATAAGTGAAAGCTGGTTATTTGTAAAAAAGCAATATTACTAAAATGCAGAAAAGTGCTTATTTCTGTTGAAAAATAAAATGATGAAATAAACAACAGCAAAACATAAAAATAGTCATATTTTTTGATACGTATGTGATCAAATAATTAAAAGAATGTACAAATTTACATCATGTATTTGAAACTCTAAACTTAACATATGATCCCCTGGTGAAATGTTATTTAACAATACTGATTTAAATGAAGTAATAAAGAAAAAACAAAGAATAAACTTTAAAGGTGGTCAAATGCTGTTGTGATAGACAGAAAAATTGCACACCAAAGACGTTCACCTCCTACTCCCTGGAGCCTGTGAATATGTTACATCACATGTCAAAGACAAGTTATAGTACCAGATAGAAATAAGGTTTCTAATCAGATGACTTTTAAAATTGAAAGATTCTAATGAACTATCTAAGTGGGATCAATATAACTGTAAGTCTTTAAATGTGGAAGGAGGAGGAACAAAAGTTGATGGCTAGAGTGAAGGCTAGAATGGTTAGAATGACAATGAGAAAATTATACAAACTATTCTTGCCTTGAGGAAGGAAGAGTGCCACGAAGGGAAAATGCAGGCAGCCTGAAGAGTTGGGGAATATAAGGAAACTGATGTTCACTGATGTGTTTTGGCTGTGCCCCCACCCAAACCTCATCCTGAATTGTAATTCCCATCATCCGCACATATTGTGGGAGGGACATAGTGAGAGGCCATTGAATCATGGAGGCAGTTACCTCCATACTGTTCTCATGATAGTGAATGAGTTCTTATGATTTCTGATGGTTTTGTAAGAGGCTTTCCCCCCACCTTCATTCTGCACTTCTCCTTACTGCTGCCATGTGAAAAAGGGTGTGTTTGTTTCCCCTTCTACCATGATTGTAAGGTTGCAGAGACCTCCCCAACCCTGTGGTACTGTGAGTCAATTAAACCTCTTACCTTTACAAATTCCCCCATCTCTGATATGTCTTTATAAGCAGCATGAGAACGGACTAATACCCTCCTCTAGAAGCTACAAGAGAAATGCAACTCTTGATTTTAACACAAAGTTATTTCAAGCCATCAAGTTATCAAAATTCATTAAAGCAGCAATGGGAAACTAATGCAACCCATAACAAATGCACCAGTTCCATACAGTTAGGATGTAAATCCTATCATACTTCAAGGGATGGTTAAAGACTGTTTATATAACTTGTTCTAAAGCCCAGGAAAAGCTGGCTAGCATCGTGTAGTATTCTAAAAGGATATTTTATAGAGTGATTGTGACATAAAAAGCTAACATAGTTGACAGAATGAGAGGGAAAGAAAAAAAGGAACCAGATGCAGTAGGGAAAAGAAATAGAAAGATGAAGAGAAAGAAAAACTATCAGCCAAGCACATGAATAATATAGTTGAAAAAAATAACACACTAAACATGGTTTACAAGGAAGTGTAAAACATTTTAATATTCAGGACTTTATTAATGAAATTCATGGCATAAGGAAATTAAATATTTTTTTCACATGAAATATTTTTATAACATCACACATTTCTGAGATTAGATTAAAAAAGTTGTTAGACTCAAAAGAAAATGCCAGCATTAAGGAATACATGGTAATTTTTAAAAAGTAATCTCCAGCAACCATTATAATGCTGATATGTTAGAAAATTTCCACTGAATTCTACAACTGGAAAAGCCTGACTGCTGCCTTTGAAAGTATAAATCATTTACTAGAGATCTTTGTGAATAAAACTAGATAAATTATTAAGATAGTTAATTTTAGAAGGTAGAAAATTGTTGTTTAAAAAATTATATGATCATATACTCAAAAAATACTATTTAAGAAAATGTTATATAAACACTTATGTGGACTGGGCATGGTAGTTCACACCTGTAATCCCAGTATTTTGGGAGCCCAAAGCAGATGAATCACCTGAGGTCAGGAGTTCGAGACCAGCCAAGCCAACATGGTGAAACCCCATCGCTACTAAAAATGCAAACATTTGCCAGGCATGGTGTCGCATGCCTGTAATCCCAGCTACTCGGGAGGCTGAGGCAAGAAAATTGCTTGAACCTGGGAGGTAGAGGTGGCAGTGAGCAGAGATTGCACCAGTACACTCCAGCCTTGGCAATAGAGAGAGATTCTTGTCCAAGAAAAAAAAGCTAATGTAACTAACATATTTATGAATGAGAACAGCATTATATATATCAAGTAATATTAAAACAAAGAAACAACAATATGAACTAGAAATATTATAAGTAAAATAAATGAACACAATTATACAAAATAATTCTTAATTTCTAGTATTTAAGTGCAACTAAAATGAGATTGTTACCATTCAACATTTTGGCAAACATTGAAAAGTTTAAGGTACTTACACATTTGTAAGGGTGTAGTATAACACATAGCAATATCTGATAAGAATTTATATCCTGGGGGGGGCGGAGCAAGATGGCTGAATAGGAACAGCTTCAGTCTCCATCTCCCAGCGTGAGCGACACAGAAGACCGGTGATTTCTGCATTTTCAACTGAGGTACTGGGGTCATCTCACTCGGGAGTGCCGGACAATCCATGTGGGTCAGCTGCTGCAGCCTGACCAGCGAGAGCTGAAGCAGGGCGAGGCATAGCCTCACCTGGGAAGCACAAGGGGGAAGGCAGTCCCTTTTCCTAACCAGGGGAACTGAGACACACAACACTTGGAAAATCGGGTAACTCCCACCCCAATACTGCGCTGTAACACCGGCACACCGTAGATTATAACCCACACCTGGCCGGGAGGGTCCCACACCCACGGAGCCTCCCTCCTTGCTAACACAGCAGTCTGCGGCAATCTAACCGCAAGGCAGCAGCGAGGCTGGGGGAGGGGCGCCTGCCATCGCTGAGGCTTAAGTAGGTAAATAAAGCCACTGGGAAGCTCGAACTGGGTGGAGCTCACAGCAGCTCAAGGAAACCTGCCTGTCTCTGCAGACTGCGCCTCAGGGGACAGGGCTCAGCTAAAGGAGCAGAAGCCTGTGCAGACGTGAACGACTCTATCTGACAGATTTGAAGAGAGCAGTGGGTCTCCCAACACGGAGGTTGAGATCTGAGAAGGGGGAGGCTGCCTGCTCAAGTGGGTCCCTGACCCCTGAGGAGCCTAACTGGGAGACATCCCCCACTAGGGGCAGTCTGACACCCCACACCTCACAGGGTGGAGTACACCCCTGAGAGGAAGCTTCCAAAGCAAGAATCAGACAGGTGCACTCACTGTTCAGCAATATTCTATCTTCTGCAACCTCTGCTGCTGATACCCAGGCAAACAGGGTCTGGAGTGGACCTCAAGCAATCTCCAACAGACCTATAGCTGAGGGTCCTGACTGTCAGAAGGAAAACTATCAAACAGGAAGGACACCTATACCAAAACCCCATCAGTACGTCACCATCATCAAAGACCAGAGACAGATAAAACCACAAAGATGGGGAAAAAGCAGGGCAGAAAAGCTGGAAATTCAAAAAATAAGAGCGCATCTCCCCCTGCAAAGGAGCACAGCCCATCACCAGCAACGGATCAAAGCTGGTCAGAGAATGATTTTGATGAGATGAGAGAAGAAGGCTTCAGTCCATCAAACCTCTCAGAGCTAAAGGAGGAATTACGTACCCAGCGCAAATAAACTAAAAATCTTGAAAAAAGAGTGGAAGAATTGGCAGCTAGACTAATTAATGCAGAGAAGGTCATAAACGAAATGACAGAGATGAAAACCATGACACGAGAAATACGTGACAAATGCACAAGCTTCAGTAACCGACTCGATCAACTGGAAGAAAGAGTATCAGCGATGGAGGATCAAACGAATGAAATGAAGCGAGAAGAGAAACCAAAAGAAAAAAGAAGAAAAAGAAATGAACAAAGCCTGCAAGAAGTATGGGATTATGTAAAAAGACCAAATCTACGTCTGATGGGGGTGCCTGAAAGTGAGGGGGAAAATGGAAACAAATTGGAAAACACTCTACAGGATATCATCCAGGAGAACTTCCCCAACCTAGCAGGGCAGGCCAACATTCAAATTCAGTAAATACAGAGAACGCCACAAAGATACTCCTCCAGAAGAGCAACTCCAAGACACATAATTGCCAGATTCACCAAAGTTGAAATGAAGGAAAAAATCTTAAGGGCAGCCAGAGAGAAAGGTCGGGTTACCCACAAAGGGAAGCCCATCACACTGACAGCAGATCTTTCGGCAGAAACTCTACAAGCCAGAAGAGAGTGGGGGCCAATATTCAACGTTATTAAAGAAAAGAATTTTAAACCCAGAATTTCATATCCAACCAAACTAAGTTTCATCAGTGAAGGAAAAATAAAATTCTTTACAGATAAGCAAATGCTTAGAGATTTTGTCACCACCAGGCCTGCCTTACAAGAGACCCTGAAGGAAGCCCTAAACATGGAAAGGAACAACCGGTACCAGCCATTGCAAAAACATGCCAAAATGTAAAGACCATCGAGGCTAGGAAGAAACTGCATCAACTAATGAGCAAAATAACCAGTTAATATCATAATGGCAGGATCAAGTTCACACATAACAATATTAACCTTCAATGTAAATGGACTAAATGCTCCAATTAAAAGACACAGACTGGCAAACTGGATAAAGAGTCAAGACCCATCAGTCTGCTGTCTTCAGGAGACCCATCTCACATGCAGAGACATACATAGGCTCTAAATAAAGGGATGGAGGAAGATCTACCAAGCAAATGGAGAACAAAAAAAAGCAGGGGTTGCAATCCTAGTCTCTGATAAAACAGACTTTAAACCATCAAAGATCAAAAGAGACAAAGAAGGCCATTACATAATGGTAAAGGGATCAATTCAACAGGAAGAGCTAACTATCCTAAATATATATGCACCCAATACAGGAGCACCCAGATTCATAAAGCAAGTCCTTGGAGACTTACAAAGAGAATTAGACTCCCATAGAATAATAATGGGAGACTTCAACACTCCACTGTCAACATTAGACAGATCAATGAGACAGAAAGTCAACAAGGA
>NW_022330862.1:0-22309 GCF_002776525.5 Piliocolobus tephrosceles | reverse complement strand
TCCTTGTTGACTTTCTGTCTCATTGATCTGTCTAATGTTGACAGTGGAGTGTTGAAGTCTCCCATTATTATTCTATGGGAGTCTAATTCTCTTTGTAAGTCTCCAAGGACTTGCTTTATGAATCTGGGTGCTCCTGTATTGGGTGCATATATATTTAGGATAGTTAGCTCTTCCTGTTGAATTGATCCCTTTACCATTATGTAATGGCCTTCTTTGTCTCTTTTGATCTTTGATGGTTTAAAGTCTGTTTTATCAGAGACTAGGATTGCAACCCCTGCTTTTTTTTGTTCTCCATTTGCTTGGTAGATCTTCCTCCATCCCTTTATTTAGAGCCTATGTATGTCTCTGCATGTGAGATGGGTCTCCTGAAGACAGCAGACTGATGGGTCTTGACTCTTTATCCAGTTTGCCAGTCTGTGTCTTTTAATTGGAGCATTTAGTCCATTTACATTGAAGGTTAATATTGTTATGTGTGAACTTGATCCTGCCATTATGATATTAACTGGTTATTTTGCTCATTAGTTGATGCAGTTTCTTCCTAGCCTCGATGGTCTTTACATTTTGGCATGTTTTTGCAATGGCTGGTACCGGTTGTTCCTTTCCATGTTTAGGGCTTCCTTCAGGGTCTCTTGTAAGGCAGGCCTGGTGGTGACAAAATCTCTAAGCATTTGCTTATCTGTAAAGAATTTTATTTTTCCTTCACTGATGAAACTTAGTTTGGTTGGATATGAAATTCTGGGTTTAAAATTCTTTTCTTTAATAACGTTGAATATTGGCCCCCACTCTCTTCTGGCTTGTAGAGTTTCTGCCGAAAGATCTGCTGTCAGTGTGATGGGCTTCCCTTTGTGGGTAACCCGACCTTTCTCTCTGGCTGCCCTTAAGATTTTTTCCTTCATTTCAACTTTGGTGAATCTGGCAATTATGTGTCTTGGAGTTGCTCTTCTGGAGGAGTATCTTTGTGGCGTTCTCTGTATTTACTGAATTTGAATGTTGGCCTGCCCTGCTAGGTTGGGGAAGTTCTCCTGGATGATATCCTGTAGAGTGTTTTCCAATTTGTTTCCATTTTCCCCCTCACTTTCAGGCACCCCCATCAGACGTAGATTTGGTCTTTTTACATAATCCCATACTTCTTGCAGGCTTTGTTCATTTCTTTTTCTTCTTTTTTCTTTTGGTTTCTCTTCTCGCTTCATTTCATTCGTTTGATCCTCCATCGCTGATACTCTTTCTTCCAGTTGATCGAGTCGGTTACTGAAGCTTGTGCATTTGTCACGTATTTCTCGTGTCATGGTTTTCATCTCTGTCATTTCGTTTATGACCTTCTCTGCATTAATTAGTCTAGCTGCCAATTCTTCCACTCTTTTTTCAAGATTTTTAGTTTATTTGCGCTGGGTACGTAATTCCTCCTTTAGCTCTGAGAGGTTTGATGGACTGAAGCCTTCTTCTCTCATCTCATCAAAATCATTCTCTGACCAGCTTTGATCCGTTGCTGGTGATGGGCTGTGCTCCTTTGCAGGGGGAGATGCGCTCTTATTTTTTGAATTTCCAGCTTTTCTGCCCTGCTTTTTCCCCATCTTTGTGGTTTTATCTGTCTCTGGTCTTTGATGATGGTGACGTACTGATGGGGTTTTGGTATAGGTGTCCTTCCTGTTTGATAGTTTTCCTTCTGACAGTCAGGACCCTCAGCTATAGGTCTGTTGGAGATTGCTTGAGGTCCACTCCAGACCCTGTTTGCCTGGGTATCAGCAGCAGAGGTTGCAGAAGATAGAATATTGCTGAACAGTGAGTGCACCTGTCTGATTCTTGCTTTGGAAGCTTCCTCTCAGGGGTGTACTCCACCCTGTGAGGTGTGGGGTGTCAGACTGCCCCTAGTGGGGGATGTCTCCCAGTTAGGCTCCTCAGGGGTCAGGGACCCACTTGAGCAGGCAGCCTCCCCCTTCTCAGATCTCAACCTCCGTGTTGGGAGACCCACTGCTCTCTTCAAATCTGTCAGATAGAGTCGTTCACGTCTGCACAGGCTTCTGCTCCTTTAGCTGAGCCCTGTCCCCTGAGGCGCAGTCTGCAGAGACAGGCAGGTTTCCTTGAGCTGCTGTGAGCTCCACCCAGTTCGAGCTTCCCAGTGGCTTTATTTACCTACTTAAGCCTCAGCGATGGCAGGCGCCCCTCCCCCAGCCTCGCTGCTGCCTTGCGGTTAGATTGCCGCAGACTGCTGTGTTAGCAAGGAGGGAGGCTCCGTGGGTGTGGGACCCTCCCGGCCAGGTGTGGGTTATAATCTACGGTGTGCCGGTGTTACAGCGCAGTATTGGGGTGGGAGTTACCCGATTTTCCAAGTGTTGTGTGTCTCAGTTCCCCTGGTTAGGAAAAGGGACTGCCTTCCCCCTTGTGCTTCCCAGGTGAGGCTATGCCTCGCCCTGCTTCAGCTCTCGCTGGTCAGGCTGCAGCAGCTGACCCACATGGATTGTCCGGCACTCCCGAGTGAGATGACCCCAGTACCTCAGTTGAAAATGCAGAAATCACCGGTCTTCTGTGTCGCTCACGCTGGGAGATGGAGACTGAAGCTGTTCCTATTCAGCCATCTTGCTCCGCCCCCCCCAGGATATAAATTCTTATCAGATATTGCTATGTGTTATACTACACCCTTACAAATGTGTAAGTACCTTAAACTTTTCAATGTTTGCCAAAATGTTGAATGGTAACAATCTCATTTTAGTTGCACTTAAATACTAGAAATTAAGAATTATTTTGTATAATTGTGTTCATTTATTTTACTTATAATATTTCTAGTTCATATTGTTGTTTCTTTGTTTTAATATTACTTGATATATATAATGCTGTTCTCATTCATAAATATGTTAGTTACATTAGCTTTTTTTTCTTGGACAAGAATCTCTCTCTATTGCCAAGGCTGGAGTGTACTGGTGCAATCTCTGCTCACTGCCACCTCTACCTCCCAGGTTCAAGCAATTTTCTTGCCTCAGCCTCCCGAGTAGCTGGGATTACAGGCATGCGACACCATGCCTGGCAAATGTTTGCATTTTTAGTAGCGATGGGGTTTCACCATGTTGGCTTGGCTGGTCTCGAACTCCTGACCTCAGGTGATTCATCTGCTTTGGGCTCCCAAAATACTGGGATTACAGGTGTGAACTACCATGCCCAGTCCACATAAGTGTTTATATAACATTTTCTTAAATAGTATTTTTTGAGTATATGATCATATAATTTTTTAAACAACAATTTTCTACCTTCTAAAATTAACTATCTTAATAATTTATCTAGTTTTATTCACAAAGATCTCTAGTAAATGATTTATACTTTCAAAGGCAGCAGTCAGGCTTTTCCAGTTGTAGAATTCAGTGGAAATTTTCTAACATATCAGCATTATAATGGTTGCTGGAGATTACTTTTTAAAAATTACCATGTATTCCTTAATGCTGGCATTTTCTTTTGAGTCTAACAACTTTTTTAATCTAATCTCAGAAATGTGTGATGTTATAAAAATATTTCATGTGAAAAAAATATTTAATTTCCTTATGCCATGAATTTCATTAATAAAGTCCTGAATATTAAAATGTTTTACACTTCCTTGTAAACCATGTTTAGTGTGTTATTTTTTTCAACTATATTATTCATGTGCTTGGCTGATAGTTTTTCTTTCTCTTCATCTTTCTATTTCTTTTCCCTACTGCATCTGGTTCCTTTTTTTCTTTCCCTCTCATTCTGTCAACTATGTTAGCTTTTTATGTCACAATCACTCTATAAAATATCCTTTTAGAATACTACACGATGCTAGCCAGCTTTTCCTGGGCTTTAGAACAAGTTATATAAACAGTCTTTAACCATCCCTTGAAGTATGATAGGATTTACATCCTAACTGTATGGAACTGGTGCATTTGTTATGGGTTGCATTAGTTTCCCATTGCTGCTTTAATGAATTTTGATAACTTGATGGCTTGAAATAACTTTGTGTTAAAATCAAGAGTTGCATTTCTCTTGTAGCTTCTAGAGGAGGGTATTAGTCCGTTCTCATGCTGCTTATAAAGACATATCAGAGATGGGGGAATTTGTAAAGGTAAGAGGTTTAATTGACTCACAGTACCACAGGGTTGGGGAGGTCTCTGCAACCTTACAATCATGGTAGAAGGGGAAACAAACACACCCTTTTTCACATGGCAGCAGTAAGGAGAAGTGCAGAATGAAGGTGGGGGGAAAGCCTCTTACAAAACCATCAGAAATCATAAGAACTCATTCACTATCATGAGAACAGTATGGAGGTAACTGCCTCCATGATTCAATGGCCTCTCACTATGTCCCTCCCACAATATGTGCGGATGATGGGAATTACAATTCAGGATGAGGTTTGGGTGGGGGCACAGCCAAAACACATCAGTGAACATCAGTTTCCTTATATTCCCCAACTCTTCAGGCTGCCTGCATTTTCCCTTCGTGGCACTCTTCCTTCCTCAAGGCAAGAATAGTTTGTATAATTTTCTCATTGTCATTCTAACCATTCTAGCCTTCACTCTAGCCATCAACTTTTGTTCCTCCTCCTTCCACATTTAAAGACTTACAGTTATATTGATCCCACTTAGATAGTTCATTAGAATCTTTCAATTTTAAAAGTCATCTGATTAGAAACCTTATTTCTATCTGGTACTATAACTTGTCTTTGACATGTGATGTAACATATTCACAGGCTCCAGGGAGTAGGAGGTGAACGTCTTTGGTGTGCAATTTTTCTGTCTATCACAACAGCATTTGACCACCTTTAAAGTTTATTCTTTGTTTTTTCTTTATTACTTCATTTAAATCAGTATTGTTAAATAACATTTCACCAGGGGATCATATGTTAAGTTTAGAGTTTCAAATACATGATGTAAATTTGTACATTCTTTTAATTATTTGATCACATACGTATCAAAAAATATGACTATTTTTATGTTTTGCTGTTGTTTATTTCATCATTTTATTTTTCAACAGAAATAAGCACTTTTCTGCATTTTAGTAATATTGCTTTTTTACAAATAACCAGCTTTCACTTATGTCAATAATTTTTTTTGGTAGTCTCTTTTTAAAAAAATACATTTATTTGGGTTTTAAATATCAATCATGTTGTTATATCTTGTGCTTATGTGGTTCTTCCTTTTTCCTCTTTCTCATGTGAAAATTGGATTTTAGTCTTTATTTTGTAATAAGTTAATTTAACACTAAATTTCCTCTGAGTAATTCATCAGCCATATCCCAAAGTTTTTGTTGTGTCATGCTTTCATTATTATTCATTTTTAAGTTATTGCCTACATTCCCTGACAG
The DNA here is from genome assembly GCF_002776525.5 of Piliocolobus tephrosceles. Lineage (NCBI taxonomy): Eukaryota > Metazoa > Chordata > Mammalia > Primates > Cercopithecidae > Piliocolobus > Piliocolobus tephrosceles. The sequence goes on along the minus strand of NW_022330862.1, from coordinate 17,005 downwards.
TTAATAAGGAAATAAATAAATTATAATAAATAATAAGTTATTTGTTGTTATTTTGTCCTTAAATCTTCAACGTATTCAGATCAATTTTTTTAAATAAAATATCCTAGTGAACAGAGTTTTTTTTACAACTGACCTGTTACACTGTCATTTAAAGTATGATGACCAAATATAAGTTATTTTATATATATATATATATATATATATATATATATACACACACACACACACACACACACATATATAGTTTATTAATGACATGGTTTGTCTTTGTCCCCACCCATACTTCATCTTGAATTGTAACTCCCACAATTCCCATGTGGGAGATAATTGAATTATGGGGGTGGATGTTTCCTGCACTGTTCTTATTGTAGTGAATGAGTCTCATGAGATCACATAGTTTTAAAAACAGTTTTTCTGCTCATTCTCTGGTTTTTCCTGCTGCCATCCATGTAAGATGTGACTTGCTCCTCCTTGCCTTCCACCATGATTTCAGCCCCCCCACCAGCCATGAAGAACTGTAAGTCCATTAAACTGCTTTATTTTCTAAATTCCCCAATCTCAGGTATGTCTTCATCAGCAGCATGAAAACAGACTAATACAGTAAATTGGTACTGGGAGTGGGTTGCTGTTGAAAAGACACCTGAAAATGTGGAAGCGCCTTTGGAATTGGGGAACAGGCAGAGGTTGGAAGAGTTTGGAGGACTCAGAAGAAGTCAGGAAAATGTGGGAAAGTTTGGAATTTCCTAGAGACTTGTTAAATGGCTTTGTCCAAAATGCTGATAGTGACATGGACAATAAAGTCCAAGCTGAGGTGGTCTCAGGTGGAGATGAGGAACTCATTTGGAACTGGAACAACATTTGCTCTTGTTATGTTTTAGCAAAGAGACTGGCAGCATTTCATTACATGATTATATTGCATACATATAAATGATATATGTTATGAATATATTATTTATACTTCCAAATTATTAAACATATATTTTAGTGGCTTCTATAATCTTACTATGTTTAAATATTATATTTTATGACATTATTTCCTTTGGCTGTGGTATATGCTTTCAGTGCTAATTCTTTCAGAGACAGCCAATGGGTTTTAAATTTCCTATATTAAATTTCTTACTCTTTACAAGTTCTGAACTTTCATTATGTCTTTAAAATTAACTGTTGCTATGTTCTGTTCACATTTCACATAATGGATTGACTGGTTTCAAAATAATTTTCCTCAAATCTCTGTGAATATTGCAACATCATCTTTCAACATGTGATTTTGTTAATGAAATGTCAACATAGTTTTCCTTCTTTTGTTTTCTAGATATGGTCTTGCTCTGAAAGTTTTTAGTATTTTCATGTCCTGTTACAAAGCATGAAGCTTTGGATTCAAATCCTTGCTCTACTTCTTACCTACTACTTACCAGTACCTCTATTAAAAATATATTAGCCCTCTTATATTAATCCTTGATATCTTCTAACTTTTTAGCACATTTTTAAAAATTGCTATCTGTAATTCCCTTGTCTTGGTATTTTAATTTTCTGTTTGAGTTTTATTTATTTGATTTCCTTTTCAGCCTTATGTTGATTATATTTAATTTAGGCAATGTTTATCAATTTGTCTATAATTCTTTCTGATTGCTTCATTTTCTTAATCCTTATAGTTGTTGTCTGGTTTCAATCATCTCTCAAATTTCTCATAACTAGCATATATATTTTATTAAACTCTCCTTTATTCCCTGGATTTCCTTTTAGCATCTTTTCCAGGCACCTTGACTGATTTCTTTTTTCTTTTTTCTTTAATATTCTTTGTTTTCTTCAAGTACCTTATGATTCTTAGTGATTGATTTGAGTTTATGGGTTTAAGTAGAAGGGATATGAGTTTAAGTAGAAGGGATAATCAAACACTATGTGTAAAAAGTTCAGAACTGTTTTGTTAAGTTCACTCAGCGTCTCTTAGTATGAGGCTTGCAGCAAACTTTAGGACAGTCTCTGGCAGCTAAAATAAGGAATAATTTCTTCCGACAATTAAAATATAAGTAAATTTCTTCCATGAATGAAATGACTTCTCTCCTACCTCCCCACTCCATTTCTCAACCTGTCCGGACTTTCCTGAAGCTCTCTCCTTCTTTCTCATTATTCTGTGTGTTAACAAAACCTGACCCCAAGCAAGTAGTTCTTATTATTTATGGTACAGCTTTTGGTTTTTAGATTGCCATTGGGTATTAGGGGTTGTAGACAGAAAGTAGGTGGACTCATTTGATCAACTGGTTAGGATTTTTGTCTTTAATTAATTACTATGATAGCTACTTAGTACTCTCTCTCACGCTTTGTGGATCTCCACCCTTCATTTGTCATATTGGGGTTATAGTTTTTCTGTTCTTATTTATCTGATATTAATTACTTTATACCTTTTCTACATTTTTCAAAAATTTTGGAATTCCTGTTTCTTTCCATAAAATTGGAAATTAATCTGGTGTGGTATGCATAAACATACACACTTGTGTATGTGTGTCAAATATGCACACATATGCAGAGTAGTCATAAGAGATCACATAGAAGAGGACAAGTCAAGTGTATATGCTCAGACTATCTAATTAGTCCATCTTTACTATGTTTCAGAATTTTATTTTGTGTACCGGGATATTTGTGACTAGTAATTGAACAGCCAGAATTTCCTTTATACAATGAAACAAGGAGTTTTGTATTGTATTAAAAAATTAAAAATATAATTGTCACATGTACTCTGTCATCAGTGAAATACCATGAGAATATCTAGGTCTTTTAAAAGCTTGGATGTTCAAACCGCTCCTCTGCAGCAAGAATTTCCCAGCCTTGGCCACCTGTCCTGATTCAACTCTAAGTAGAAATATGTGATAAATATTCTTTTAATTTTTTTTGTAAGAGAGACAGGGTTTCACTCTGTTGCCCAGACTGGAGTGTAGTGGTACGATCACAGCTCACTGCACCTTTAACTCCTGAGCTGAAGTGATCCTCACACCTCAGCATTTGAGTAGCTAGGACTACAGACATAAACCACCAAACCCAGATGATTTTTTAAAATTATTTTTTTAGAGATGGGGGTCTCACAGGCTCCATGACAACTCTTCCCTTAAGACTTTCACATTCTTCTTTCTACATCAAAAATGAAAAACAAAACAAAACAAAAAGTATACCACCTGAAGTCACTTTCAAAAATTCTAAAGTGTACATCTACCTGTACTCTTTAGAGTTGTCTGTGTCTTAGAGCCTCTTGTAGAGGCAATGTTACAGTTTTTACTGAGTTATACAAAGCTCCTGTTATCCCTCCATTAATTTGAGCAATACTTACAGAGCACCTACTATGTGAAGGATACCATCCTCAGCATTGCGATACATGTGTAAAGAGAAGAAAACAAATCAATATTTCTTCCTTCATTAACTTACATTCTAAAGAGTATCTCAAGTATTTTCTCCTTTCATTCACAGTAGAACTAAAGCTAATGCTAAAGGGCCTAATGTTTTAAAAACCGCTAATTTAAGTCATTTGCAGCAAATTCAATAACTATAAAATACATTGGAAATAATTTAGAATAATAATTACAGATTTTTTATATTGATACTTGATGGTATCAGCAGTTAATGAGTTATAAAATGGTTAACGTTTCTACTTTTATATTAAGCATTTAACATAGTTTGTCTAGAAATTTTTGATGGTTTCTCCTATTTTTCCAAATTAGACTAGTAACACAGCAATTCAAAAAATATTTGATTTTAAGGTATGCCAATCATTCTTAAATAAGATTCTAGTTCAGAAAAACGGGTTTTTCAGATGAAGGCTGGGTCAACAATCTGCCAGAGTTTCTAGTTCAGAAATGAAAATGTCAGTCACTCATAATGTTTCAAAGTATCTGGACACTTGACACTGCATAGATAGACAAATCTATGGGTGAGGGAGCTGAATTTTTATGTTATTTCTGTTGTTCCATCAGCGTATACTGAGGTAATGCAGTCCCAGAGGCACTCGCTCAGTTCAGATGAGTTTCAACAAGGTTCAAGAAATTAAGAATAGTTTAAGCCACCATATCAAGATATTCCAGGATATGTCAGCCTATTCTGATGCAACTCCATGGACATTATAGGACAGTTATTCCTTTAACTCTTTATCGTTCTTTCTTAACCTCCATGTAAAAAGAAATCCAACTAATTCATGCTACTTTTATAAATTAAGATGTATTGTCATCTTAGGGCAAAGTAATTTTTCCCTCCTCTGATACCATACCACAATGAGCTGAATGCCTTCAAAGCACTTATATACAAATCAGCCTAAACTTGAATCAGAAAAATTTCCCTGATATTCTCATTTAAACCTAAGAATAAATTATATACATAAATCATATGGTTTTATGTATGACATATATATTCATATATATGTCACATATATAATCTTATATATTTAATATATCTATATAATGTTACAGTGGTATGAGAAATATGAGGTAGTCAGCATCAGTTATATTGCAAATAGCTATTGCTCTCCTTGACATAGTCCCAATTTTATAAATTTTACTAAAAATAATTCACTTTTTAATCGCTTTTTGTGGTTATCAAGCATGATTTTATCAAATTCTTACATGAGGCTCAAATTGAAGATACAAAAGTTCTGATAAATACAGCAGCACTTGCCACATGTAAGCTACCTTTTAGGCCACTGATCTTATTTTACTTCATGTTATGTCTGTTCATAGAGCACTGCCATCCCATACAGTATCACTGTCTCTAAGACTTGTTTCTACCTTTGTACTCTCTAATGAACTCATCTGAGACAGTGGAGATTAGGCCACAAAGCAGACTAAGAAGATGCCCCAGAATACAGTGACTCTACTCATCGCCACAACATATACAACAGAGAAAATTATCTCACAGATCATCAAAAACATGGTCATCTGTTTCCTGGGGAAATTGAAGCCGAACTAGAAACCCTTACAACTTTGAAAATGCGACTCTGTGATCTATATCCTTGCTCTCCTACTCCTCACCATTTCTACCCCCATTAACATGGAAGTTGAAAAAGTTCAACACCTACCCATTAACACCTTGAAAGGATTTTGCTTTCTTCCTCATTCTTCCTGTTCTCCAGACATTATAGTAAGAAATTACTGTCTTAGAAAAGCTCTTAAATTTAATCTGCTATGAAAAGATTTGATTACTTTTTTCTTTGCAATTTCTTGTGTTTATATGCCTTTGGGAGAGTTTGATAAATATTTCTTTCTTATTCTTTGCTTTAAATTGATCTCTGGGAAATTTTTAGGAGGTTTTATGTATTCTTCACAGTTTTTCACTTTGCTTCCCTAATACAAAGTGACAATGGATTTTTAGCTGACTCTTCTATTTTTTAACAATTTTGAAAGTTTTCTTGCTGTTGTATCCATTCTTATTTTATTAGTTTAATTAAACTAAAACATTTATTCCGATTACACATTTCATTTACCTTCCTTAACAATTAATTAGAAAATAAAGTACAGAATACAATTTTTTCATATGGAACTTTTCAAATAAGTGTCCCAATCAAGTAAATGTATACATTTACAGACAATTGACATAGTAAGGTTATACTTACTCTTATATCCCTAGCTAGTCATGCAACATGAGAAAAACCCCCAGACTTCCTGGTCCTTTAATCTTTTCATTGATAAATATAGAGGATGAGATAAGATTATTCTGAAGCTTCCTCCACATGTATAATGACCTATTATTCTAAAGCATAGTCGGTGTAGCTTCTTAGACACTCATAGTTTATTCTACATTTAGCTGGGTATTCTTTGAAAATTTTTACAGTAGCAAATAACCTTTTTTATTTATCTATATGTGAGATTGACTTTTGCAATCTTGAAGACAGGACTTAAACGTAGAACCTAGAGTTGTAAAAAAGACAATCACAAATTCTTCATTTAGGGCACAGTGAATTCTACTTAGTTCCTGGCCTCATACACTTTACTGTAGATACAATAATGTACAATTATGATTGATTGAGAGTACACACTGAATCCTGGCTGAAAGTGTCTGATCCTTATAGGGCATCATTTTGTAGCTGATGTCTCAGCTATACCTTCTTTAGGTTATTCAAACATCATATGAAGTCATTTGCTTCCAGATAGTGCGAGAACATGATACAACTTTCTTGCTCTAGAGTAGGTCCATTGGTTATGTGGGATCCTGTGTAAGGGATCACATATTCTGTGAGCTCTAGGATAGTACTGCTGATTTCGGTCTTGTGGACAGGTAAGGGAAATTCAAATCAAGAATATATTTGTATCATATTCCAGCCAGGCACAGTGGCCCATGTCTGTAATCCCAGCACTTTGGGAGGCTGAGACAAGCAGATCGCTTGAGGCCAGGAGTTCCAGTCCAGCCTGGACAGCATAGTGAAATCCGATCTCTACTAAAAATGCAAACATTAGCCAGGGGTGGTGTCATACTCCAGTAATCTCAGATACTTGGGAGGCTGAGGCATGAGAATCACTTGAGCCCTGGAGACCCAGGTTTCAGTGAGTCAAGATCATGCCACTGCACTCCAGCCTGGGTGACACAGTGAGACTCTCTCTCTCTCTCAAAAAACAGAAAACAAACAAAAAAAGAGTATAATTGTATTCCACTTTAGATGATTGCAAGTAATGTTTAATTGCTGATTATCCCTCTCAGCATCTTATTAATAAAATTAATAAATCCTATTAATTATTAAATATAAATTAAATATGTGTGCTCACATAATGAAATCAACAAATTATACAGTATCAATTGCTCCCATCAACAGCTATCCAGTTGCACTGCTTTATTATTGTCTCCATTAGATATAAATACCCCAGTGCATTTGTCTTTCACTGACACAACCCAGGCCTAGAGAAAACTTGAGAAGGTCATGAGATGAGCTTTTAAGTATGAGCATTTGGAAGTTTGGATATCTATGCTGCTCTCTGTTCTGCCGCCCCATTGATTCTATATCTCTCTAGGTACAAAATCTGAAACTAGTATTTTTGTTCTCATAAAATGCCTTCAGTCCTCAATTATCCTCAGTGGCCTGATAGTAACATGACTAGGTGACTGTGCATTCCCTTAGATTACTACTAAGTTTCACTTCAGTTAAAACCTGGAAATCTTTGCATACAAAATTTTAATATGCAGAGTATGCATTTAGCTTAATGATTCCTATTGTCATTTAATGAAATAATCTTAAAATGAGGGGAGTACAAGCAACAAGAGAATAGACCAGTGTGTTATTTGTGTAATTCTATAATATACTTTAAACCATTTTAAATGTTTAAACGAAAGTTAAACTGTAACATGGGGAACATTTATCATGATCTGTTTTCTGTCTTGCTTTAGGAATTGTTTCTATTCCTTGGGTGAATTTGCATCCTCAGGTTCTACGTTTTGACATGTGGAATGATGCTATTAATTTATGCTCTATATGAACATTGAATATTTTAGGTAGTTTGTTTTATTCATTTTTTTAAACCCAAAACTTAACAAGCCAACAAAAATAACCAAAAAATGGAAACAAAAATTACAACTAACAATAATAAGGGAAAAAAGCTTCTATTGTTCAGCTATTGTCCTATAATAAAGCACTGAAAAAGTCAGTAACATACAAGAGTATAGAAATATCATGCTAATAAGCCTCTGGTCAGCTGGAGCAGATCCATATAAGGCTGCAGGTCTGTGAACCAATGAGAATGGCTCTGCTTCATGCTTTTCTAGGACTAGTGGACTTCCTGAAAATAGAGTAGGAAAGAAGATATATAGAATACAGCCTGTTTGATGATTTGAGTGATAAACCACACACACAAATTATATTGCCTTTAAAATATTTGAGAAAGTTGAAATTATACAAACTATTTTCATTGTTTTCTTTAAAAATATTGATTTAGTCTTTGTATATCATGTGCCAAACATTGTGGTAAATCCTAGAGATGCAAAGTTGAGCAAAGCAGACATATTGTCTTCTCTAGGAAGCTCACATTATGATGTATCCAAGAATGGATGTTCAAGCTAAAATCCCAGATTCTCATTTGGAAAATCTCTTTTTCACGTGGCTATATTTCAACTTGGGTAAATGTACATAAGAAAAGTTTTTACTTATTTTTTAAAAAAATTGTCCTTTTTATAAAAATGTTTTAGTCTTTAATTTTAATTCCATTTTACAATATTATAAAGCCTGAAATTAATGTTTTTTGAGGCAGAGTTTTGCTCTTGTTGCCCAGGCTGGAGTGCACTGGTGCAATGTCGGCTCACTGCAACCTCCGCCTCGGGTTCAAGTGATCCTCCTGCCTCATCCTCCCGAGTAGCTGGGATTACAAGTGCCCACCACCACATCTGGCTATTTTTTTAATATTTTTAGTAGAGATGGGGTTTCACCATATTGGCCAGGCTGATCTCGAACTCCTGACCTCATGTGATCCGCCCATCTCAGCCTCCCAAAATGCTAGGATTACAGGCGTAAGCCACTGTGCCTAGCCTAAAATTCATTGTAATCCATCGCTCATTTGCTGTGTAACTTTGAAAACTTATTTTGTCCAGTATTCTCTCACCAGTATTCTCATATATAATATAAAAGAAATATGAATGATAATCTTTATTCTCCTGGCTCAAAGTATTCTCATTTCCCATGGGCACCATTCACATATTAATCTTTTACATTTTAATTTTTAAAGAACCTGTTAAACCTCTGCTCTTAAGCTCACTTCTTGTGTGTCCATGTCCTTGATTTCCTTTTCATTAGAAAATGAACCTCAGATATCATCCCAGACAACAAGGCTGCTTCAGAAGGGATCCAGTTTCAACTTCTGCATATGGCTAACCAGTAATCCCTGCACCATTTATTGATTAGGGAGTTATTTCCCTATTGCTTTATTTGTCAACTTTGTCAAAGGACAGATAGTTGTAGGTGTATGACTTTATTTCTGGGTTCTCTAAACTGTTCTGTTAATCTGTGTATCTACGTGTGTACCACTGCCATGATGTTTTGGTTACTGTAGCTCTGTAGTATAGTTTGAATTCTGCTAGTGTGGTGCCTCTAGCTTTGTTCATTTTGCTTAGGGTTGCCTTGTATTTTCGGGCACTTTTTAGGCTTCATACAAATTTTAAAACAGGGTTTCGTTTTGTTTTTTAGTTCTGTGAAAAATGCCATTGGTAGTTTGATAGGATAGCATTCAATCTCTAAATTGCTATCAGCAGTATGGCCATTTCCAACAAACGGATTCTTCCTATCCACAAGTATGTAATATTTTCCCATTTGTTTGTGTCATCTCTGATTTATTTCAGTGTTTGGTAATTTTCATTGTAGAGATCCTTCGCCTCCCTGGTTAGCTAGATTCCTAGGTAATTTATTCTTTCTGTGGCTATTGTGAATGAGATTGCATTCTGGATTTGGCTCTCATCTTGGATGTTATTGGCGTATATAAATGCTACCGAATTTTATACAGTGATTTTGTATCCTTATACTTTGCTGAAGTTGTTTATCAGATTTAGGAGGTTTTAGGCAGTGACTATGGTGTTTTCTAGGTACAGAATTATATAATCTATATACGGAGATAGTTTGACTTAATCTCTTTCTATTTCGATGCCTTGTATATCTTCCTATTGCCTGATTTCTCTGGCTGGGATTTCCATTACTAAGCTATATAGGAGTGGTGGGATTGGGCATCCTTCTCTTATTCTGGTACTCAATGCTTCTAACTTCTCCATGTTCAGTATGATGTTGCCTGTGTGTTGGTCATAGATGACTGTTGTTGCTTTGAGGTATGTTCTTTAAAAACCTGCTTTGTTGAAGGATTTTAATTGAAGGGATGTTGGATTACATCAAAAGTCTTTTCTGCATTTATTGAGAGGATCATATAGTTCTTTAAAATTATTTTTATGTGATGAATCACATTTATTAATTTTCATATGTTGAACCATCCTTTCATCCCAGCGATAAAGCCTACATTATAGTGGAGGATTAGCTTTTTGATGTGGTGCTGGATTTGGCTTGCAAGTATTTTGTTTAGGATTTTTGTGTCTATGTTCATCAAGTATATTGCCAGAAGTTTTAAGTTTTTTTTTTTTTTTTTTTTTTTTTTGCTGTGTCTCTGCCAGGTTTTGGTATCAGAATGATGCTGGCCACATAGAGTGAGTGAGGGAGAAGTACCTTCTCCTGAATTATTTGGAATAGTTTCAGTAGGAAGGATATCAGCTCTTCCTTATACATTTGGAAGAATGTGTCTGTGAATCTATCTGGTCCTGGTCTTTTTTCTGGTTGGTAGGTTTTTTACTACTAATTCACTTTTGGAACTCATTATTTTTCTCTTCAGGGATTTAATTTTTTCCTGGCTGAATTTTGGGAGACTGTGTATTTCCAGGAATTTATTCATTTCCTCTAGGTTTTCCAGTTCGTGGGCATACAGTTTTTTTCTAATAGTGTCTGAGGGTTTTTCATATTTCTGTGGGATCAGTTGTAAAGTTCCTTTTGTCACCTACTATTGCATGTATGTCTTTTGGTTTTTTTAGTCTACCTAGAAGTCTAACCATCTTATTTATTCTTTCAAATAACCAATTAATAATTGTGTTAATCTTTTGTATGGTTTTTCACCTCCCAATTTTATTCTGTCCAACTGTTTTGCATTATTTCTTATTTTCTGCTAGCTTTGGGGTTGGTTTACTTTTATTTCTCTAGTTCCCCTAGTTGTGATAATGGATTTTTAATTTGAGATGTTTACCTTTTTGATGTGAGTGTTTTACACTGTAAAATTTCTTCTTATCAATGTTTTTGCTGTGTCCCAGAAATTCTCATATTTTATATCCTCGTTCTCCTTAGCTTCAAAGGATTTTTTGATTTCTCTCCCAATTTCATTGCTTACCCAAGTGACTCAGTAGGAAGGTTGTTTAATTTTCATGTAATTGTATGGTTATGAGTGATTTTTGTTAGTATTAATTTCTACTTTTATTACACTGCGGTGTATGAGTGTGGGTGATATAATTTCAGTTTCTGTGAATTTGCTGAGGATTATTTTATGGTCGATTGTGTGGCTGATTTTAGAGTATATGCCATGTGCAGATGAGAAGACTGACTGCTGTTTTGGGGTGAAGAGTTCTGTAGATGTCTGTTAGATCCATTTGGTCAAGTGTCAATGTTCCGGTCCCTAATATTTTTGTTAGTTTTCTGCCTTAATGATCTAATACTGTCAGCGGGATGTTGAAGTTCCTCATTGTTACTGTGTGGCTAGCTGCATTTCTTCAATGATCCCTAAGAACTTGATTTTATAAATCTAGGTGCTCTTTTTCTGGGTGAATACATATTTAGGATATTTAGGTTTTCTTGTTGAATTGACCTCTTTACTAATGTGTAATGCCCTTCTTTGTCTTTTTCTTTATCTTTGTTGTTTTAAAGTCTGTTTCATTTTTCTGAAATTTGAATAGCAATATGTGGGTTTTTTTTTTTTTTCCATTTTCTTGGTAGATTTTTCTCCATCATTTTATTTGAATCTATGAGTGTCATTGACTGTGAGATGGATATCTTGAAGACAGCATAGAGTTGGGTCCTGTTTCTTTATCCAACTTGCCACTCTGTGCCTTTTAAGTGCGTGTTTCATCCATTTACATACAAGGTTGATGTTGATATGTGTGGATTTTATTCTGTCGTAGTGTTGTTAGCTGGTTATTATACGTATGTGATTATGTGCTTGCTTTATGGTATCAATGGTCCATGTACTTAGGTGTGTTTTTTTGTGGCAGCTGTTAATTGTCTTTCTTTTCCATATTTATCATACCCTTCAGGACCTCTTGTAAGGCAGGTCTTAAAGGTGTAGTAGGTCCTTGTATTCCCTTAGCATTTACTCGTCTAAAAGGATCTTATATTTCTGTGGCTTGTGGGGCTTAGTTTGATTGAATATGAGGTTCTTGTTTGAAGAATACTGAATATAGGCTCCCAGTCTCTTCTGGCATGTACGGTTTCTGCTGAATGATCTGCTGTTTGTTAGCCTGATGAATGGGGTGCTCTTTATAGGTGATCTGCCCCTCCTCTGTCTTTTTCTTTCATTTTGATATTGGAGAATCTGATGACTATGTATCTTAGGAATGGCCATCTTGTACAGCATCTCAAAGAGGTTCCCTGCATTCCCTGAATTTGAATGTTGGCCTGTGTAGCAAGGTAGGGGAAATTTTCGTGAATAGTTTCCTTAAATATGTTCTTCAATTTGCTTGGTTTCTTTCCCTTTTGGGAATATCAGTGAGTCATAGATTTGATTTCTTTACATGATTCCATATCTTTTGGAGATTTTGTTCATTCTTTATTATTTTTTCTTTATTTTTGTTTGATGGAGAACCAACTTTGAGCTCTGATATTCTTTCCACAGTTTGGTTGATTACGCTTGTTTATACTTGCAATTTTATTCTTTCTGTATATATATTTTCTTTCTGTCCAGATAAAAATTCTGTCCTGAATTTGATTATTATTTTCATGTATCAATGTATATAAATATATATACACACACATATATATATATACACACACATGTGTATACATATGTATTTTCTTTCTGTCCAGATAAAATTTCTGTCAAATACATATATATATGTATATATACACACACACAAATATATATATATGCCTGTATATATATATATGATAGGAGAGAAATACACAGGAGTAGTTTAAACTATACTGGAAATGTTGCATTTTTAACCCAGTTGGCAATTTAAGTGTTTGGTTTAGCTTTTTTGGCATTTTTAAATATATTTTTATATTATACATTTTATATATTGATTATTTTCAGAGAAAACGATAGAAGTGGTAAATAAAATGTGGTTTTTTGAAAACTTTTTCCATGGAAAGGAAATATGAACATTTTCAGACAGTTCAGCAAGTTCTGAAGGGGAAACGATGGTTTCCTTAGTTAATTCAGGATACATAAAATTATATTTATATGATACTAAATTAATAAGTTGATAAGAGATGTTTTAGATTCTATTCTCTATGTCACAATCTCTCCAACTCTGAACATACAGACATTTCAGAAAAATGTCTGTATGGGAAAATGTCTATATAGGAAAACTGAAGGGAAAGAAAATACAAAACCAATCACATAAAGACAACTGATCAATCAGATTCTAGAGAGAAATCAAAGTAAGCTAAATCAGGAAGAAAACATTAATTAGCTTTGGTTGGGCATTTCTTTTAATTGCTTGTAATACGTGTCCTTTAACATCAGTTAACTTCTCAATATCCACTGCAAAATGGCTGAGCAGGTATTTGCAAATTATTTCTCATTCTAACATTGATTTTCATTTCTAAGAAAATTTTCCTAATCAAGATAAAGTCAGATTATGTGTTCTATATAGTTACAGTAAGAAAAACATCACATACCTTTAACTCCCAGATTCGAATCTGCTTTCAACTCTCCTATGGCAGTTACCGTCATCTGATCAAAGCACTGAACTTGGCTTTGCCACTTACTCCGAGAATGTAATTTAACATTCTGGGCCCAAGGTGACTTCTCTCAAAAGTGAAGAAGCTAAAGAGGAAAGTACGGGTGCCAATTATTGTCCTACCACCCATCAACTGTGTTAGACTAAGCAAATCACTTAGCTTCCCTTTATTCATTTCCTTACTTGTAAGTCAGAACTACTAATTTCTCACTGTCAAGGTCATTTTAAGGATTATATGGCAATGTTTGTGTCAATATATATAATGGTTGACATATGACAGATGACCACTTCTTCAAAGCACATTATATCTCTGCATCTGCTCAATAGGCTTGTCCTACCTTTGAAGACGTTTCTGTCTTTTAAAGGCAGAATTATCCAACAATTATGAATTCATTACTTTTGTATGAGACAGCTTTCTGAAACTGAGGGTTTGAGGTTGCATCTTGTCTCACAATGGACAAGCTTTTGTACCACGTGTGGAAACAACAAAACAAGAGAAGTTAATTAGAGGAATGGTTATCCTTTCATGTTTTTTGTTTCTTTAGCATTGGCTTCACAACTAGTAGAACTTAAAGGAATAAAAGTAAACCAGGACTTTAACAATCTGTCAAAAAGTATTACCCAATCTAACTTTAATTCATTGGAATAATTTCATATTTGTAAACCAGAGATAAGAAATTTCAACAATTCTAGTGAAATATGAGTATGTATTTGTTACCTTTCAGATAGTGGAATTTAAGTTCCCACACAGCCGTTTCAGTATGTCAAGGTAAGCTGATTCAGTCTTCTACTATTCAGCTTTTGCTTAATCAAGCACAGTGAGCTAAAACAGAGTGGCTTTGATAGACATCCTTCTTCAAAAGGAGGTGAATTTCTTTTCAGTTTATGCTGCATAAGGATTTATACTCCCATTTATGCAGTTGTTTCTGCCCGGTTAAGAAATAAGTACTTTCTTACTTGTGCTTCCCATTATCATTTACTGTGCCCTTGGAAGAAATGCCTGCCTCCCTCTTCAGCCAGATGAATGCTATTCACTTGTCAAGATGCTCCTCCTGAAATCCTCCCTAGACTTTCTCTATAATAATTGGGCCATTGCTTTCTTTTTCGACTGTCGTGTTTACTTTATGCCTCTATCTCAGATTTTAAGAGTTATAATACCTTATACAGTATTACAAACATTTTTGAACATATGTTTTTCATATAGGTGTATAAGTTCATATTATGCTATATTAAATATCTTTCAAAATAGGATAAATTAGACAACTAACAAGTATAAAGAGGGTAGGTCAAGGCATGACTGAAACTTGTAATAAAATGAAAACTATGGAGTTGCACATATTTGCTAGATTTGAAATGTATAAATTTGACTTCTACCGTCATAGTAATGAAAGCCAGGTGGGAAAGGTAGTCAGTTACGTTAGGTTCTGAATAAATATGATGAAACCAAACCAAATGTCTAAAAAGCATAACATTTCCTGATGCAAATAATTTGTCAGGTGGCCCCCAAGGCGAGGATATTATGCAATGTCACGATCTTTCTCAACAGCGTCATTTTAGGGCCCATAGCAATGATATATGTGGCATCATTTCTTTCAATAGCCCTCAGTGTGGTTAAGGACATTTCAGCAAAATTCAATTCAGTGAAAGAAGTTCTACTGGATATCTACCTGCTATTGTTCAGCTATTATCCTCATCTTACCTTGTGTTAAGGGATCAATTTTAGACTGTCGGGAGAAAGTATGAACTGATCGATTTTAGAAAATCCTTCATAAATTTCCTTTCTCATAGCTGAACTTTCATACAGTAGATTGTTGGAATGTTCAAGACAAAGTAAAGCTGGTGGAATGTTCAAGACAAAGTAACGCTCCTTTCAATTCAGAGCTGTATTTATCAATTGATCCTGCT
Organism: Piliocolobus tephrosceles; assembly: GCF_002776525.5. Lineage (NCBI taxonomy): Eukaryota > Metazoa > Chordata > Mammalia > Primates > Cercopithecidae > Piliocolobus > Piliocolobus tephrosceles. The sequence continues at coordinate 1,672 of NW_022330862.1, read as the reverse complement.
GAGAGTAAATGTGATATTCTTTTATAACATCAGAAAGGGAGTATAGGGTAGGATCTATATAATAATCATGCCTAAACAAGGTACATAGTTCTCATGGCAACCACTACAATATCAAAAAACAGTACCAGTGTTATGAGGTTATAACTAAGGAGTGGAATAGAAGGTAGGGAGTCAACACAGAATAAATCTTTTTGTTGTTATTACTAAATTTATTTATAAATTTAATTATAAAATTAAAATATTTATCAAAATATGATTATTTCCAGGATGGAGTTTTAGGTTTGCCCTAATGAACAGACAAATGAGTTTCTGGGAATAAGTCTTAAAACATGGCCACTTGTATCTGATTGTAATTAACTACTAGACCACTTACCCACTAAGATCACTTATTATTCGTTTTAATTAGGTAGTAGTATCTACTTGTACGGACAGACATTTCTTTCCATTGTATATATTGAGAATATATATGTATACACACACACACATATATATGTGTGTGTGTGTATATAGAGAGAGCATTCAGTTTTTACAAGCATGGTATTAGATAATTAACAAAAAGATTAAAATGAATAGGGGGAGCTTTGACATGTAAAGAGTTTTGAAGTTGTCATTCCCATTCTTAATGGAGATCACACAATCACTACTGGGAAATCTACAGATATAGGCTATTTTAGACTAATAGTTGATATCTGCTTACCTGAAGCCATAAACCAGCAGGAACATGTAAATGGTAATTGGAATGAATGACTTGAGGCTCCTTTGAGAGTGGACAAAAGTCATGGAGGTGGGGGCAGGTCCCAAACTCATGAATATTTGCCATTGGGAACTTCATCAGATATCAATGATAGAGTCAAGAAAGGTCTCCTTATGGACTGACACAGGGAATAGAAAGGTAAACACATAAAATATGGCCAGAAATTTGTTCATAACAAAGGCCTATTCTCCATTAAAACATTAAATTCATATATAAGAAAAAAGAAAGATCCAAAATCAATAATCCAAATTTCTACCTTAGGAAACTAGGGAGAGAGAACAATTTAAGCCTAAAGCAAGCAGAATAAGATATATAATTAAAATTAGAGCAGAAAGCAATTAAATTGAAAAACAGGAAAACGATAGGCGAAATCAGTCTGAAGTTTTCTTTTTTTTCTTTCTTTCTTTTTTTTTTTTTAATATCTATGCCAAGTTTTAGAATGAGGATGATGCTGGCCTCATAAAATGAGGTAGGGAGGAGTCTCTTCTTTTCAATTGTTTGGAATAGTTTCAGTAAAAATGGTACCAGCTCTTCTTTGTACCTCTGGTAGAATTCAGCAGTAAATTCATCTGGTCCGGGGCCTTTTTTGATTGGTAGGCTATTTATTACTGCCTCAATTTCAGAACTTGTTATTGGTCTATTCAGGGATTCAGTTTCTTCCTGGTTCAGTCTTGGGAGGGTGTCTGTCTTCAGGAATTTATCCATTTCTTCTAGATGTTGTATTTCAGTTCATGTGCATAGAGGTGTTTATAGTATTCTCTCCTGGTTGTTTATATTTCTGTGGGGCCAGTAGTGATAGCTCCCTTGTCATTTTTTATTGTGTCCATTTGATTCTTCTCTCTTTTCCTCTTTGTCTAGCTAGTAGTAATCTATTTATTTTATTTTTATTTTTTTCTCAAAAAACCAGTTCCTGGATTG
>NW_022330846.1:0-3266 GCF_002776525.5 Piliocolobus tephrosceles | reverse complement strand
AAAAAAAAAAAAAAAAAAAAAAAAAAAAAAAAAAAAAAAAAAAAAAAGAAGGTATAATGATAAATTACTTATTGTATGTAACATATATACTTATGTCTATCGTAAACAAATATACATATTTTTATATGCATTTATATATGAATAATATAACACACGATATAATTACAAAATACTTTATACATAGTTGACTGTACTTATAAAATATTAGACTTCTTGCTTTGTAAAGTAAATTGTCGTATGTATTTACTGATAGATTGAGTTATTTAAAATAAAAAAAAATAAGAAATAAAAAATAAAAAAAAAAGTAAGAATAATGAAAATATGTAAGAGTAGTAATATAAAATGTAAATATTAATATATGTATGTATATATACATATTAATGTTCAATACAAGATTCTTTAAATGTATTTAATATACACTTCTTATACTTCAAAAATAAAAGTAGGAACAAGAAATAAAAACATTACAAAATTAAGGGATTAACAAATAATGTTATAAATATATTGAAAAAAAGGAGAAATGTGTATAACGTCAATTTGTTTATATATTCATTCATACTGTTAATGTAAAATTCTAATAAAGAAATGTATTGTTTTTATTACACATATATACATATTATATGTAAAATAAAATAAATCACTGTGATATTGCTTGTTCTACAAATTATAAAAAATTAATAATATGTGTAAATAAAGTAAATAATGTATAATATAAACATTTAAAATAAATATAAATGTTTAATAATGAGATTATAAAAAAGTAAAGACTTTTATCAATGATAGATAGCGTTTTGTTTCTATAAATATGAATACTTGTATCGATTTAAAATAAAAAAATAAATTTACAAAGTTTAAAAAATAGAAAATAATAGATAAAAATAAAAAATAATAGATAAAAATAAAAAAAATAGATAAAAATAAAAAATAGAAGATAAAAATAAAAAATAAAAGTTGAAAATAAAAATATTATTTTTTTTTTTTTTTTATCTTTATATATTGCATATTTTTCCTTTTGAGTTTCTATATATTGATGTCCTTTTTTTTTTTTTTTTTTTTTTTTTTAAATTAATTTTGGGCTAAAAAAAGAAAAAGGTTACGTTACATTCGTGTGTACATATGAATATATTATATATGTATATATTTGTAATATATGTATGTTTATTTATAAATATATTATTTAATATATATATATATATATATGCACTATACTGTGCATTAATTTTTTAATATGTACGCTCACACACGTCATATATATAATGTCATTATGTCTTTGTCATAGAAAAAAAAATAATAGATCTTTATATATATATTATTATTATTATTATTATTATTATTATTATTATTGATATTATTATTATTATTATTATTATTATTGATATTATTATTATTATTATTATTGATATTATTATTATTATTATTATTATTATTATTATTATTTTTTTTTTTTTTTTTTTTTTTTTTATAACTAATGTATATACATCTAGTAGAAAAATTATAATTTAACTTAACGGGTTAATAATTATATATTTTTACTTTTTTTTCATTTTTTTTTATTTTTTTCATTTTATTTATTTATTTATATATTTATTTATATATTTATACATTTATTTATATTTTTATTTATTTATATCTTTATTTTTTTTTTTAAACAGTTAGCTAAGGGCATATTACAATATTTTCCAAAAAAGGGGCTTACAATAAAGTGTCGACTGTATATATGAGACATGTTAAGGAGTAAAGTGGAAAACCAAGAAAAATAAAACAAAAATAACGTTTTTTTTTTTTTTCTTTTTTTAAATGACACGTATAGTGCTTATAGATATCAAAAATATTATAAGGGTATTTATATATCGTCTTTTTTTTTTTTTTTTTTTTCTCTTAACGTTTTAAAATGTAATATATGAAATATTTTTAATAAAAAATGATAAAAAATTACAAAACATATAATTTAAAAAAAAAAAAAAAAATATATATATAAAAAAAATATATGTACATATATATCAGCTAAGGTACCTTTATTTGAATACTACAAAGATGTACTAATAGATAATAATTTGGCTTATTCACAATATATTTATATTCCATTTTTATATTATAATATATTTGTAAAAATATCTTGAACATTTTTTTTTTTTTTTTTTTTTTCACAATTCTTTTTAAGGTGAAATAATTTTCCAAAATAAATAATAAAATTCTTTTCCACATTTTTTAAAACAAAAAACGGTTGAATTTTTTTTATAGATGTATTAATACGTGTAATGTACATATGTTTTATTTTTAAGAACTTATATATGTACATACGTATGTTTATATATTTTAACTCTAATAGCAATATTGTGTTTTACTTTTTATGTTAATAGTTGCTCTAATCATTTTAATTAAAATTAAGAATAAATACATGCATACTTTTGAACGGTGTTATTTTTAGTGTTTATTATTTATAAGTATAATTTTACCAAAAACGGTTAATAAGCTATTTAAAAAAATAAAATAAGACCATTTGTGTTAAACACATAAAGCACATAAAAAAAAACACATGTATTATTATTTGCTTTTGTCCATCAAAAGAAAAAAAAAACTCATATAATAAGCATAATGCAACTAAAAAAAAAAAAAAAAAAGTGATATAATCCTATATTTGTAAATAAATAGATAAATAATAAATTAATTAATTAATTAATTAAAATAGATTGAATAAATGGACCGGGTATATTCCCACATTGCCAAATTATTGTTTGCTAAATTATTGTTTGATAAATTATTGTTTGCCAAATTATTATTTTCCAAATTATTGTTTGCCAAATTATTGTTTTCCAAATTATTGTTTGCCAAATTATTGTATTGTCAAATTCTTTTACATGCTAAACACTATCGGTTTTTAAAGTGGAAAAAAAAAGAAAAGAAAAAAAAAAAAAAAAAAAAAATTAATCCAAAATTTGTAAATAAACAAATAAATAAGTATGCATACACATATATATATACATTTATGTGCTTATATGTATATACCATGACTGACGCGGTTAAAACATACGAATATACATTTTTATAATAATATAACATATTTTTATCAAAAAAAATTAAATAGCCTAATTAGCGAGCTATTTGAATTTATTTTATAACAGTAAATCATGTAATCCATTAATATTCATATCGAATATTTATTAGTTTAAAAAAAAAAAAAAAAAAAAAAAAAAACGAAAAATAAAGTAAAAATAAAGTAAAAAAACGAAAAGCAAAATTTTTTTTTTATTTCATATTTTTTTAAA
>NW_022330845.1:0-3266 GCF_002776525.5 Piliocolobus tephrosceles | reverse complement strand
TTTAAAAAAATATGAAATAAAAAAAAAATTTTGCTTTTCGTTTTTTTACTTTATTTTTACTTTATTTTTCGTTTTTTTTTTTTTTTTTTTTTTTTTTTAAACTAATAAATATTCGATATGAATATTAATGGATTACATGATTTACTGTTATAAAATAAATTCAAATAGCTCGCTAATTAGGCTATTTAATTTTTTTTGATAAAAATATGTTATATTATTATAAAAATGTATATTCGTATGTTTTAACCGCGTCAGTCATGGTATATACATATAAGCACATAAATGTATATATATATGTGTATGCATACTTATTTATTTGTTTATTTACAAATTTTGGATTAATTTTTTTTTTTTTTTTTTTTTTCTTTTCTTTTTTTTTCCACTTTAAAAACCGATAGTGTTTAGCATGTAAAAGAATTTGACAATACAATAATTTGGCAAACAATAATTTGGAAAACAATAATTTGGCAAACAATAATTTGGAAAATAATAATTTGGCAAACAATAATTTATCAAACAATAATTTAGCAAACAATAATTTGGCAATGTGGGAATATACCCGGTCCATTTATTCAATCTATTTTAATTAATTAATTAATTAATTTATTATTTATCTATTTATTTACAAATATAGGATTATATCACTTTTTTTTTTTTTTTTTTAGTTGCATTATGCTTATTATATGAGTTTTTTTTTTCTTTTGATGGACAAAAGCAAATAATAATACATGTGTTTTTTTTTATGTGCTTTATGTGTTTAACACAAATGGTCTTATTTTATTTTTTTAAATAGCTTATTAACCGTTTTTGGTAAAATTATACTTATAAATAATAAACACTAAAAATAACACCGTTCAAAAGTATGCATGTATTTATTCTTAATTTTAATTAAAATGATTAGAGCAACTATTAACATAAAAAGTAAAACACAATATTGCTATTAGAGTTAAAATATATAAACATACGTATGTACATATATAAGTTCTTAAAAATAAAACATATGTACATTACACGTATTAATACATCTATAAAAAAAATTCAACCGTTTTTTGTTTTAAAAAATGTGGAAAAGAATTTTATTATTTATTTTGGAAAATTATTTCACCTTAAAAAGAATTGTGAAAAAAAAAAAAAAAAAAAAAATGTTCAAGATATTTTTACAAATATATTATAATATAAAAATGGAATATAAATATATTGTGAATAAGCCAAATTATTATCTATTAGTACATCTTTGTAGTATTCAAATAAAGGTACCTTAGCTGATATATATGTACATATATTTTTTTTATATATATATTTTTTTTTTTTTTTTTAAATTATATGTTTTGTAATTTTTTATCATTTTTTATTAAAAATATTTCATATATTACATTTTAAAACGTTAAGAGAAAAAAAAAAAAAAAAAAAAGACGATATATAAATACCCTTATAATATTTTTGATATCTATAAGCACTATACGTGTCATTTAAAAAAAGAAAAAAAAAAAAAACGTTATTTTTGTTTTATTTTTCTTGGTTTTCCACTTTACTCCTTAACATGTCTCATATATACAGTCGACACTTTATTGTAAGCCCCTTTTTTGGAAAATATTGTAATATGCCCTTAGCTAACTGTTTAAAAAAAAAAATAAAGATATAAATAAATAAAAATATAAATAAATGTATAAATATATAAATAAATATATAAATAAATAAATAAAATGAAAAAAATAAAAAAAAATGAAAAAAAAGTAAAAATATATAATTATTAACCCGTTAAGTTAAATTATAATTTTTCTACTAGATGTATATACATTAGTTATAAAAAAAAAAAAAAAAAAAAAAAAAATAATAATAATAATAATAATAATAATAATAATAATATCAATAATAATAATAATAATAATATCAATAATAATAATAATAATAATAATAATATCAATAATAATAATAATAATAATAATAATAATAATAATATATATATAAAGATCTATTATTTTTTTTTCTATGACAAAGACATAATGACATTATATATATGACGTGTGTGAGCGTACATATTAAAAAATTAATGCACAGTATAGTGCATATATATATATATATATATTAAATAATATATTTATAAATAAACATACATATATTACAAATATATACATATATAATATATTCATATGTACACACGAATGTAACGTAACCTTTTTCTTTTTTTAGCCCAAAATTAATTTAAAAAAAAAAAAAAAAAAAAAAAAAAGGACATCAATATATAGAAACTCAAAAGGAAAAATATGCAATATATAAAGATAAAAAAAAAAAAAAAATAATATTTTTATTTTCAACTTTTATTTTTTATTTTTATCTTCTATTTTTTATTTTTATCTATTTTTTTTATTTTTATCTATTATTTTTTATTTTTATCTATTATTTTCTATTTTTTAAACTTTGTAAATTTATTTTTTTATTTTAAATCGATACAAGTATTCATATTTATAGAAACAAAACGCTATCTATCATTGATAAAAGTCTTTACTTTTTTATAATCTCATTATTAAACATTTATATTTATTTTAAATGTTTATATTATACATTATTTACTTTATTTACACATATTATTAATTTTTTATAATTTGTAGAACAAGCAATATCACAGTGATTTATTTTATTTTACATATAATATGTATATATGTGTAATAAAAACAATACATTTCTTTATTAGAATTTTACATTAACAGTATGAATGAATATATAAACAAATTGACGTTATACACATTTCTCCTTTTTTTCAATATATTTATAACATTATTTGTTAATCCCTTAATTTTGTAATGTTTTTATTTCTTGTTCCTACTTTTATTTTTGAAGTATAAGAAGTGTATATTAAATACATTTAAAGAATCTTGTATTGAACATTAATATGTATATATACATACATATATTAATATTTACATTTTATATTACTACTCTTACATATTTTCATTATTCTTACTTTTTTTTTTATTTTTTATTTCTTATTTTTTTTTATTTTAAATAACTCAATCTATCAGTAAATACATACGACAATTTACTTTACAAAGCAAGAAGTCTAATATTTTATAAGTACAGTCAACTATGTATAAAGTATTTTGTAATTATATCGTGTGTTATATTATTCATATATAAATGCATATAAAAATATGTATATTTGTTTACGATAGACATAAGTATATATGTTACATACAATAAGTAATTTATCATTATACCTTCTTTTTTTTTTTTTTTTTTTTTTTTTTTTTTTTTTTTTTTTTTTTTTT
>NW_022330844.1:0-2498 GCF_002776525.5 Piliocolobus tephrosceles | reverse complement strand
TAGTAAAGCATATTCAAAAGTATACATTTATTTGTATATATATGTATATATATGTATTAATGATTTATTTGGTTCTGTCACCTTTTGGTAATATAAACCTTGCTTTATAAATACAAACACTTTTATATATGTCTATATGTAAAGGTATTTTATTATAAATGTTGCTAATAGGTGAAGAATATATACATATGTACGTAAGTGTTTACATACACATATATATATATATATATATATATATATATATATATATGTATATATGTTTGTTTATTTATATATTTACTTTTGTATAATATATATAAAAAATAAAATATTTATTTATGTTTAAAGCATATTTAATAAACGACAATAGCGGTAATAAATGAAACAATTTAATATATTAATAAAATGATATATATTCTATTACAAATTATGAAACATACTATTTCAATTCTAATGGCAATTTAATTTATTCATTTATTCATGTACATATAAATGTATATATATATATATATATGTTGAAGTAAATTAATAGCTAAATATATATAAGTAAAAAAAAAAAAAATAAAAAATAAATAAATATATAAATAAATAAAGGAATAAATAAACGAATAAATATATGGATGGGTAGGTAGTTAGATAGATAGTTAAATAAATAAATGAAAAATAAATAAATGATGAATGAATAAATGAAAAATAAATAAGTGATCGATAATTAATTAAATAAATAAATAAATAATTAAATAATAAAAAAGGTGAATAAAAAATAAAATGTATTTGTTAATTCTGTATGTTTGATGGTAATTATTTTTTTAATGGGGAGGTTTTTTTTTTTTTCATTCTATAACGTTCGCACATGTATTGACTTCTATTTTTTATGTATATATATATGTACAAGTACAATATTTATGCACCGCTCAAATTAAAAATAAAGCTTTTTTTTTTTTTTTTATTTTTTTTTTAATAAAATAATATATCTTACAAAATAAAAATATAAAATTAATAAAAAAATTAGTAAAAATTATATAAAATTAAGAACATATGTCTAAGAGAATCTACAAAAATTTTCATTCTAGTAACTTCAAAATTGTTGAGTAAAAAATATATATATATATATATATATATATATAGATATACATATGTAAAAAAACATGTACGTACAAATACGAACAAATATGCAGACATATATATGTACGTACATATTTACGTATTTTTTTTTTTTTTTTTTCTCATCCTCTTAATAAATTATAAATAAAAACAAGATAAGATTTTTTTTGTAATGAACTATATGTATCATATATGCGTATGTATGTATATACGTACGTACATATGTGTACATATATATATATATATATATATAGATATAGATATAGATATATATTTTTTCATATAATAATAATAAATAAAAACTCCTTAATATGTTCAGTGTATTATGAATTAATTATATACTGACTGCATTAAAAAGTTGTTGAAAATAAACAATCAGAACGATTTAAAATAATGCTATGATTTAAAATAAATAAATAAATAAATATATATACATTTATATGTGTACGTGGTTTTTAAATGCTTCTGTTTATGAAAAGTATTCACAAACAATGGTAAAAAAAATTATAAAAACAACTACAAGTGTAAAACATAAAATAAACAAGACATTAATTAAAAAAATAAATAATTAAATGATAAATTAAAAGAATGATTCAATAAATAATTGATGTGAAAAAAAATAAATAAATAAAATAAATAAAATAAATAAATAAAATAAATAAATAAAATAAATAAATAAATAAAATAAATAAAATAAATAAAATAAATAAATAAATAAATAAATAAAATAAATAAGATAGTTTTTTTTAGAAAAGAATCACTTGAATAATGCTCTGGTTTTGTTTTGTCATTAATATATATTCACTGATAAACGTATATTCAGGTATACATATATATATACACACTCAGCAGTAGGCTGTGTTGTTATATAGCATGATTAGCCATATTTTTTCTAATCATAAACATAAATGCTTTTTGTCTTTTAATAATATATATATGTGTTATATATACAAGTAAATCAATAAAAAGGTATAATAAATAAATAAGGAATATACTACCACAATATATACATACATATAAATAAATACTTACAAATTTTTATTTATAATGATAAATTGTAAAATAAAAGTATATATAAGCTTATAAATCACTATTTTAAAAAGTTACTACATATTTTATAAATAAAAAAATAAAATAAAATATCAACAAAAATACAGCTATATTTTTTAACAAGTAAAAAAAAAAAAAAAACATAGTTAACTACCAGTATAATAGTATAAACCTTAAGTTTAAAATAAACACGTCTAATAAGGTTATATATATATACATATATGTATAAATAGATAGCTATAAAAATATAGATATATATAAACGAATGAAAAATTAAAAATAATATTATACCCATGTATTTACACAATAATGATTATGTAAAAAAAAAAAAAAAAAAAAAAAAAAAAAAAAAAAAAAAAAAAAAA
>NW_022330843.1:0-2498 GCF_002776525.5 Piliocolobus tephrosceles | reverse complement strand
TTTTTTTTTTTTTTTTTTTTTTTTTTTTTTTTTTTTTTTTTTTTTTACATAATCATTATTGTGTAAATACATGGGTATAATATTATTTTTAATTTTTCATTCGTTTATATATATCTATATTTTTATAGCTATCTATTTATACATATATGTATATATATATAACCTTATTAGACGTGTTTATTTTAAACTTAAGGTTTATACTATTATACTGGTAGTTAACTATGTTTTTTTTTTTTTTTTACTTGTTAAAAAATATAGCTGTATTTTTGTTGATATTTTATTTTATTTTTTTATTTATAAAATATGTAGTAACTTTTTAAAATAGTGATTTATAAGCTTATATATACTTTTATTTTACAATTTATCATTATAAATAAAAATTTGTAAGTATTTATTTATATGTATGTATATATTGTGGTAGTATATTCCTTATTTATTTATTATACCTTTTTATTGATTTACTTGTATATATAACACATATATATATTATTAAAAGACAAAAAGCATTTATGTTTATGATTAGAAAAAATATGGCTAATCATGCTATATAACAACACAGCCTACTGCTGAGTGTGTATATATATATGTATACCTGAATATACGTTTATCAGTGAATATATATTAATGACAAAACAAAACCAGAGCATTATTCAAGTGATTCTTTTCTAAAAAAAACTATCTTATTTATTTTATTTATTTATTTATTTATTTATTTTATTTATTTTATTTATTTTATTTATTTATTTATTTTATTTATTTATTTTATTTATTTATTTTATTTATTTTATTTATTTATTTTTTTTCACATCAATTATTTATTGAATCATTCTTTTAATTTATCATTTAATTATTTATTTTTTTAATTAATGTCTTGTTTATTTTATGTTTTACACTTGTAGTTGTTTTTATAATTTTTTTTACCATTGTTTGTGAATACTTTTCATAAACAGAAGCATTTAAAAACCACGTACACATATAAATGTATATATATTTATTTATTTATTTATTTTAAATCATAGCATTATTTTAAATCGTTCTGATTGTTTATTTTCAACAACTTTTTAATGCAGTCAGTATATAATTAATTCATAATACACTGAACATATTAAGGAGTTTTTATTTATTATTATTATATGAAAAAATATATATCTATATCTATATCTATATATATATATATATATATATGTACACATATGTACGTACGTATATACATACATACGCATATATGATACATATAGTTCATTACAAAAAAAATCTTATCTTGTTTTTATTTATAATTTATTAAGAGGATGAGAAAAAAAAAAAAAAAAAATACGTAAATATGTACGTACATATATATGTCTGCATATTTGTTCGTATTTGTACGTACATGTTTTTTTACATATGTATATCTATATATATATATATATATATATATATATTTTTTACTCAACAATTTTGAAGTTACTAGAATGAAAATTTTTGTAGATTCTCTTAGACATATGTTCTTAATTTTATATAATTTTTACTAATTTTTTTATTAATTTTATATTTTTATTTTGTAAGATATATTATTTTATTAAAAAAAAAATAAAAAAAAAAAAAAAAGCTTTATTTTTAATTTGAGCGGTGCATAAATATTGTACTTGTACATATATATATACATAAAAAATAGAAGTCAATACATGTGCGAACGTTATAGAATGAAAAAAAAAAAAACCTCCCCATTAAAAAAATAATTACCATCAAACATACAGAATTAACAAATACATTTTATTTTTTATTCACCTTTTTTATTATTTAATTATTTATTTATTTATTTAATTAATTATCGATCACTTATTTATTTTTCATTTATTCATTCATCATTTATTTATTTTTCATTTATTTATTTAACTATCTATCTAACTACCTACCCATCCATATATTTATTCGTTTATTTATTCCTTTATTTATTTATATATTTATTTATTTTTTATTTTTTTTTTTTTTACTTATATATATTTAGCTATTAATTTACTTCAACATATATATATATATATATACATTTATATGTACATGAATAAATGAATAAATTAAATTGCCATTAGAATTGAAATAGTATGTTTCATAATTTGTAATAGAATATATATCATTTTATTAATATATTAAATTGTTTCATTTATTACCGCTATTGTCGTTTATTAAATATGCTTTAAACATAAATAAATATTTTATTTTTTATATATATTATACAAAAGTAAATATATAAATAAACAAACATATATACATATATATATATATATATATATATATATATATATATATGTGTATGTAAACACTTACGTACATATGTATATATTCTTCACCTATTAGCAACATTTATAATAAAATACCTTTACATATAGACATATATAAAAGTGTTTGTATTTATAAAGCAAGGTTTATATTACCAAAAGGTGACAGAACCAAATAAATCATTAATACATATATATACATATATATACAAATAAATGTATACTTTTGAATATGCTTTACTA
>NW_022330842.1:0-3685 GCF_002776525.5 Piliocolobus tephrosceles | reverse complement strand
ATATTTTTTTATGTAATATTGAAAATAAAAAACAGAAAAAACGAAAAATGGAAAACGACATGATGATAGTCAAGAAAGATGGTGTTACTACTGTCGCTTCAACCACAGCAAATGATATAAATGGATCTACTACATTAAATAATAAAAAAATACGTAACGAAAAAAATTATGAAAACGTTCAAACGGATGATAATGGTAATGGTAATGGTAACACTACTACGCACGAGTATGACAATACACATGAACATAATAACAATATTATTACAAATTATAATTCGGACTATTCTATTTATGACTGTCAAACAATATATTATGAGCATATAAACACTGAATATTGTAATAAATCTGTTATGAAAATTGGTACAATTAATAATAAAAATAGTAATGACAATAATACTACTGGTATAGGTGGTAGTGGATGTGTTTCAAAAGAGGGGGCGGGGGGGGGGAGTGACCATGTCTATTCATAGTAGTATAAATAATGATAGTGGTTATGAATTGAATACGGATTTACATTCGACTGTTATGGGAAATGTACATACAGGAATAGAGACAAACAAACACACGAAAGAAACTTACAGCGAAGAAGAAATAGAAAAAATAAATAAAAACAGAATCGATTTTATGAAAAAATATTTGTTTTTTATTCAATTAATTTTTTATGGTATAAAAAAACAAAATCCGTTAATACTATTTGCTTATATTCATCATGAAATTATGAACACTTATAAAGCAAATTTGTTATATTATTACAAAAAAATAGAATTATTATTAAATCAAGACCTAAGCAATTGCTTACCTAATGTAAACATAAATTTAAATGATTTATATACACTTAATTTTAGTTTTGAATCTTTTATTCAAGAAAATAGTCATTTTTTCAATACCCATGAATATATTTTTCAATCATACAAAAATATAGCAAGTCATTATACAAACTTAGATTCGGAAGCCATTTATAATAATATTGACTTAAGTATTGATAGTGTTATAAAAAAAATAAATGAATTTTTAAAATCGTTAAAAGTTATAAATAAAAAAGAAATATCATTTGACAATGCAAAATATGAGAACCTTAAAGAAACAATATATGAATATATCGAACAATTGGAAAATAAAAAATTGTTAAACCACATCCAAACGGTTGACCCTATTTCAGATTACAATTTTTTATGTATGATGTATAGGGTGCCTAAAATGGTGGACTCTGGTCAGGTCCCTGTCCCCGTCTCTGGTAATGGTAATGGTAATGCAGTCGAAACTAATGCGATTACTACCAACGCAACTACCACCAACGCAATTACTACCAACGCAACTACCACCAACGAAATCGATACTAACGTAGGTCATACCAACGCAACTACCACCAACGCAACTACCACCAACGAAATCGATACTAACGTAGGTCATACCAACGCAACTACTACCAACACAATTACTACCAACGCAACTACCACCAACGCAATCGATACTAACGTAGGTCATACCAATCAAGGAAGTGATAACGCAGTTGATGCCAACCTAGACCATACTAACAAATACAACTGGAACCAACAGAAACAACCAGAAAGTCACATGTATGAGCAAAATGAAGAAAAGTATAAAACATCAATAGAAAATGACTACAATTCGTATGACCAAGTTTATAATTTAGAACATAAACAGTCTAACGAAAAAGACATGATGCATACAAAGGGGGAAACAAAAATATGTGAAAAAAGATGTTACTTTGAAGATGAAATAAAAAGAACTAGAAAAAAGAAAAACATTTTAAGCAAAAACATGTACGATGGTAGTGATTATTATGATGCGTCTTCCGTACCAACTGATGAAGTAGACAGTAACGAAGAAAAAAAAAAAAAAAAAAAAGAGAATGTTACTCATATTAGTAATCATATATTTTTAAGAAATCAAACAATAGAAAATATAGACATGCAGGCATTAAAAAATAAATATCATTCTGTTTATAATGTTTCTTCTGTTTTGGATGATAATAAAAAAAATAATTTATTAAACTTAAAAATGGAAAACAAACAAAGAGTTCTTAGTTTTCATGGTGGAACAAGAAAAGGAAAAAATGATGATAATTTATTATATATGAATACACAAATCAATAAAAATAAAATGAATGACATAGATGAACAAAATAAATATTTAAAAGGTTTTAATTATATACAAGATGGTAGTAATATAGATCATATGGGTAACAGAAGTAGTATTAGTAACAATACTAATACTAATACTAATACTACTACTATAGACCATGTTAATAATAAACAATATGCAACATATCGTGAAGATAATACTGTAAAACAAAAGCGTGTAACAAATACAACACAATTATATGACCAAATTAAAAATAAATATAAAAACGATTTGCGATATCAAAGTGTATTCCAATATAAAAATGAAACAGATAAAAACAAAAATGACAATTTTCCAGATAGCGTCACTACTAATGATGAATATATAACAGAAAGAAGTTGTATAAACGAAGCAAACCCCACGAATGGTAATAATAATGACAATAATAATAATAATAATAATAATAACAATAATAATAATAATTATAATAATAATTATAATAATAATAATAATAATAATAAACAAAGTTACTACCAGCATTACTCTGATGGTAATAAAAAAATTGAAAGTGCTAATGAAAATATATCATCAGGGGTAGCAGTACAACGTAGTCTTGAACCAAACATCGGGTACTGCAACACTAATACGACGCATAGAACAGAAGCAAATAACAAAACAATGACGTTAACAAATAAAAATTATATAACACCAACAATAAATGTGAACGAAGTAAGAACAGAAAAAGGGAATGCATTAAAAAAATATACACTACCACAAGTGCAAGGCAATGAACAGACTAATATTAATGTAAACTATAAACAAAAAAGAGAAAAGTCAACTGACAATGCCTTAGGAACAGCTTATAATGGTGCAAGCGGTAGTAGTGGTAATAATAAGGGTATCATCGATAATAGAAGTAACAGTAACATTTCTGGAGCAGACAAGAATTTAACAAACACAAACACAAACACAAACACAAACACAAACACAAACACCGCACCAAAACCGTACTTAAAAAACAAACCGCTTATTAAGCAGTTAATAAATAAATTCGAAACAAATAAAGATGTACGCAATAACAGTACTAGCAACACTAACACAAATAGCAATAGCAATACGAATAAATGCAATAATGATGTACCTAGTTTGAACACCCACCACCAAAATAATATACCTAGTTTGAAAAAAAAAACATTTAATACTAGTAGTAGTAGTAGTAGTATGAATACTAATAATAATGTCTTACAAAGCATGAGTAGCAACAGTACTAATACCACGCTCGATTCGAACAAAGCAATAGCACATAGTGTACCTAAAATGAACCTTAGATTACCATCACAAAATCAACTAGATGTAAAAAAAAAAAATTATTTATATGAAAGAAACGCAAGCTCAACAATTCATGACTTAAAAAAAACAAACATAAACGAAAGACAAAACAAAAACATCGACTCTTCTTCAAGTAATAATCTTTCCAAACATTCCTCGGCCAAAAGAAATATAGCAAATAATTTCTTGTACAATAAAAATGAAAAAAAAAGTGTAAGTCGCCAAACTAGTAATAATAACACTCTCACTTTTAATAAATAGTATTTTTGAT
>NW_022330841.1:0-2497 GCF_002776525.5 Piliocolobus tephrosceles | reverse complement strand
TAGTAAAGCATATTCAAAAGTATACATTTATTTGTATATATATGTATTAATGATTTATTTGGTTCTGTCACCTTTTGGTAATATAAACCTTGCTTTATAAATACAAACACTTTTATATATGTCTATATGTAAAGGTATTTTATTATAAATGTTGCTAATAGGTGAAGAATATATACATATGTACGTAAGTGTTTACATACACATATATATATATATATATATATATATATATATATATATGTATATATGTTTGTTTATTTATATATTTACTTTTGTATAATATATATAAAAAATAAAATATTTATTTATGTTTAAAGCATATTTAATAAACGACAATAGCGGTAATAAATGAAACAATTTAATATATTAATAAAATGATATATATTCTATTACAAATTATGAAACATACTATTTCAATTCTAATGGCAATTTAATTTATTCATTTATTCATGTACATATAAATGTATATATATATATATATATGTTGAAGTAAATTAATAGCTAAATATATATAAGTAAAAAAAAAAAAAATAAAAAATAAATAAATATATAAATAAATAAAGGAATAAATAAACGAATAAATATATGGATGGGTAGGTAGTTAGATAGATAGTTAAATAAATAAATGAAAAATAAATAAATGATGAATGAATAAATGAAAAATAAATAAGTGATCGATAATTAATTAAATAAATAAATAAATAATTAAATAATAAAAAAGGTGAATAAAAAATAAAATGTATTTGTTAATTCTGTATGTTTGATGGTAATTATTTTTTTAATGGGGAGGTTTTTTTTTTTTTCATTCTATAACGTTCGCACATGTATTGACTTCTATTTTTTATGTATATATATATGTACAAGTACAATATTTATGCACCGCTCAAATTAAAAATAAAGCTTTTTTTTTTTTTTTTATTTTTTTTTTAATAAAATAATATATCTTACAAAATAAAAATATAAAATTAATAAAAAAATTAGAAAAAATTATATAAAATTAAGAACATATGTCTAAGAGAATCTACAAAAATTTTCATTCTAGTAACTTCAAAATTGTTGAGTAAAAAATATATATATATATATATATATATATATAGATATACATATGTAAAAAAACATGTACGTACAAATACGAACAAATATGCAGACATATATATGTACGTACATATTTACGTATTTTTTTTTTTTTTTTTTTTTCTCATCCTCTTAATAAATTATAAATAAAAACAAGATAAGATTTTTTTTGTAATGAACTATATGTATCATATATGCGTATGTATGTATATACGTACGTACATATGTGTACATATATATATATATATATATATAGATATAGATATAGATATATATTTTTTCATATAATAATAATAAATAAAAACTCCTTAATATGTTCAGTGTATTATGAATTAATTATATACTGACTGCATTAAAAAGTTGTTGAAAATAAACAATCAGAACGATTTAAAATAATGCTATGATTTAAAATAAATAAATAAATAAATAAATATATATACATTTATATGTGTACGTGGTTTTTAAATGCTTCTGTTTATGAAAAGTATTCACAAACAATGGTAAAAAAATTATAAAAACAACTACAAGTGTAAAACATAAAATAAACAAGACATTAATTAAAAAAATAAATAATTAAATGATAAATTAAAAGAATGATTCAATAAATAATTGATGTGAAAAAAAATAAATAAATAAAATAAATAAAATAAATAAATAAAATAAATAAATAAAATAAATAAATAAATAAAATAAATAAAATAAATAAAATAAATAAATAAATAAATAAATAAAATAAATAAGATAGTTTTTTTTAGAAAAGAATCACTTGAATAATGCTCTGGTTTTGTTTTGTCATTAATATATATTCACTGATAAACGTATATTCAGGTATACATATATATATATACACACTCAGCAGTAGGCTGTGTTGTTATATAGCATGATTAGCCATATTTTTTTCTAATCATAAACATAAATGCTTTTTGTCTTTTAATAATATATATATGTGTTATATATACAAGTAAATCAATAAAAAGGTATAATAAATAAATAAGGAATATACTACCACAATATATACATACATATAAATAAATACTTACAAATTTTTATTTATAATGATAAATTGTAAAATAAAAGTATATATAAGCTTATAAATCACTATTTTAAAAAGTTACTACATATTTTATAAATAAAAAAATAAAATAAAATATCAACAAAAATACAGCTATATTTTTTAACAAGTAAAAAAAAAAAAAAAACATAGTTAACTACCAGTATAATAGTATAAACCTTAAGTTTAAAATAAACACGTCTAATAAGGTTATATATATATACATATATGTATAAATAGATAGCTATAAAAATATAGATATATATAAACGAATGAAAAATTAAAAATAATATTATACCCATGTATTTACACAATAATGATTATGTAAAAAAAAAAAAAAAAAAAAAAAAAAAAAAAAAAAAAAAAAAAAAA
>NW_022330840.1:0-2497 GCF_002776525.5 Piliocolobus tephrosceles | reverse complement strand
TTTTTTTTTTTTTTTTTTTTTTTTTTTTTTTTTTTTTTTTTTTTTTACATAATCATTATTGTGTAAATACATGGGTATAATATTATTTTTAATTTTTCATTCGTTTATATATATCTATATTTTTATAGCTATCTATTTATACATATATGTATATATATATAACCTTATTAGACGTGTTTATTTTAAACTTAAGGTTTATACTATTATACTGGTAGTTAACTATGTTTTTTTTTTTTTTTTACTTGTTAAAAAATATAGCTGTATTTTTGTTGATATTTTATTTTATTTTTTTATTTATAAAATATGTAGTAACTTTTTAAAATAGTGATTTATAAGCTTATATATACTTTTATTTTACAATTTATCATTATAAATAAAAATTTGTAAGTATTTATTTATATGTATGTATATATTGTGGTAGTATATTCCTTATTTATTTATTATACCTTTTTATTGATTTACTTGTATATATAACACATATATATATTATTAAAAGACAAAAAGCATTTATGTTTATGATTAGAAAAAAATATGGCTAATCATGCTATATAACAACACAGCCTACTGCTGAGTGTGTATATATATATATGTATACCTGAATATACGTTTATCAGTGAATATATATTAATGACAAAACAAAACCAGAGCATTATTCAAGTGATTCTTTTCTAAAAAAAACTATCTTATTTATTTTATTTATTTATTTATTTATTTATTTTATTTATTTTATTTATTTTATTTATTTATTTATTTTATTTATTTATTTTATTTATTTATTTTATTTATTTTATTTATTTATTTTTTTTCACATCAATTATTTATTGAATCATTCTTTTAATTTATCATTTAATTATTTATTTTTTTAATTAATGTCTTGTTTATTTTATGTTTTACACTTGTAGTTGTTTTTATAATTTTTTTACCATTGTTTGTGAATACTTTTCATAAACAGAAGCATTTAAAAACCACGTACACATATAAATGTATATATATTTATTTATTTATTTATTTATTTTAAATCATAGCATTATTTTAAATCGTTCTGATTGTTTATTTTCAACAACTTTTTAATGCAGTCAGTATATAATTAATTCATAATACACTGAACATATTAAGGAGTTTTTATTTATTATTATTATATGAAAAAATATATATCTATATCTATATCTATATATATATATATATATATATGTACACATATGTACGTACGTATATACATACATACGCATATATGATACATATAGTTCATTACAAAAAAAATCTTATCTTGTTTTTATTTATAATTTATTAAGAGGATGAGAAAAAAAAAAAAAAAAAAAAATACGTAAATATGTACGTACATATATATGTCTGCATATTTGTTCGTATTTGTACGTACATGTTTTTTTACATATGTATATCTATATATATATATATATATATATATATATTTTTTACTCAACAATTTTGAAGTTACTAGAATGAAAATTTTTGTAGATTCTCTTAGACATATGTTCTTAATTTTATATAATTTTTTCTAATTTTTTTATTAATTTTATATTTTTATTTTGTAAGATATATTATTTTATTAAAAAAAAAATAAAAAAAAAAAAAAAAGCTTTATTTTTAATTTGAGCGGTGCATAAATATTGTACTTGTACATATATATATACATAAAAAATAGAAGTCAATACATGTGCGAACGTTATAGAATGAAAAAAAAAAAAACCTCCCCATTAAAAAAATAATTACCATCAAACATACAGAATTAACAAATACATTTTATTTTTTATTCACCTTTTTTATTATTTAATTATTTATTTATTTATTTAATTAATTATCGATCACTTATTTATTTTTCATTTATTCATTCATCATTTATTTATTTTTCATTTATTTATTTAACTATCTATCTAACTACCTACCCATCCATATATTTATTCGTTTATTTATTCCTTTATTTATTTATATATTTATTTATTTTTTATTTTTTTTTTTTTTACTTATATATATTTAGCTATTAATTTACTTCAACATATATATATATATATATACATTTATATGTACATGAATAAATGAATAAATTAAATTGCCATTAGAATTGAAATAGTATGTTTCATAATTTGTAATAGAATATATATCATTTTATTAATATATTAAATTGTTTCATTTATTACCGCTATTGTCGTTTATTAAATATGCTTTAAACATAAATAAATATTTTATTTTTTATATATATTATACAAAAGTAAATATATAAATAAACAAACATATATACATATATATATATATATATATATATATATATATATATATGTGTATGTAAACACTTACGTACATATGTATATATTCTTCACCTATTAGCAACATTTATAATAAAATACCTTTACATATAGACATATATAAAAGTGTTTGTATTTATAAAGCAAGGTTTATATTACCAAAAGGTGACAGAACCAAATAAATCATTAATACATATATATACAAATAAATGTATACTTTTGAATATGCTTTACTA
>NW_022330831.1:0-10355 GCF_002776525.5 Piliocolobus tephrosceles | reverse complement strand
CTGGGATTACAGGCATAAGCCACCACACCTGGCCCTTTCTCCATTCTTTCTTCATTTTCCTGAAACTATGTTGTGAAATGCAGCCATCTTGAGCCACTTTCCTCCCTTCTCTATCCCATTTCCTAAGCCCCCCATTAGCTTTTTAGGGCTGTACAGCACCCAGGAATCAGTTGGCTCTGAAAGCTATAGCAATGTGAGTGCAAGAAGAGTTCTTCTCTACATATATGTGCACACAGAGATAATAGATACAGGGATTCTTCCCCACAGATACATAAAGACACACAGAAAGACACACGTAGCTAGCAGACTTGTGTGTTGATTCCCTCAGGCACACATACTAACACACCCACTCATGAGTGCAACCCCTCACAGAGAAAACACGCCACAGAAATACCAGCTCACATTCAGCTCACTCCCTGCATGCAGATCTACAACCACACACATGCCCACGGACACCTGCTCACAGGCACATGCAGACACATACGGGGATGTTGTGCACACAGTGGCCTGTGCCATGCACAGGGGAGCTGATGGGGCAACAAGTTGGTGCCGGGGAGGCAGCTGGCAGGAAAGGTGCAGACAGGGAGTAGAGAGGGAATAAAAGGCAACCTGGAGGCCCAGCCCGGGCTATCTCTTCCATATTTCTCCCTCCAAGGTGGGGAGGGGTGCGGATGGGGAGGGGACGGCTGGAGAAGCCGGCCAGCTGGGGGCGGGGCTGAGGGCGGGACCAAGAGCCCGGGCTTACCCAGATGTTAGTCACTAACGTCCTTCCGTTCTCTCGTCTCTCTTCCCCCACCCTTCCCTTTCCTTCTCCCCTCTCCCAGTGCCCCCACTCCCAGCTCCCGCCCCAAGCCGACCACCAGACCCCTTCCCCTGCTGCCGGAGCCTGAACCGAGCCCGGCTGGCTGTGCTGCGCGGTGCCGCCGGGAAAGATGGTCGTGGCGCTGCGGTACGTGTGGCCTCTCCTCCTCTGCAGCCCCTGCCTGCTTATCCAGATCCCCGAGGAATGTGAGTAGCTGAAGGGAACCTGGGCGCCTCCCTTCACCGCTATGTTGTGCCCCTCTTTATCTTCTGCCTCCTCACCTTCTCCTTGTTCCGCACTCTGACTCCTCCCCTTGGCCTTTCCTGGGCACGGGGTGGGCAGGACATAGCCAGGACGTTGGGTACCCCTGGAGAGAAGGGCAGGGTAGAAGGTGCGGGGCGTGTCAGTACCATGGACAGGGACGGGCGCGGCCGGCCGGGGCGATTTCAGCACCAGGGACAGCGAACCAGGCACAGGGCCACGAGGTCTTGGGCCTCCTCCATGCTCTCCTTAGCCCGCCCCATCCCTGCCCGCCCCACTCCGACTCCTCCGCTTCCATCCCCCACTACAGGGGTGTGGCAGCAGGAGAATGGAGCTGTCCCAGCCCTCAGCTGGTTTGTGCAAAGGCCTGTGTTCAAGTCTTGTCCCCGTTTCTCTTTCTCCTCCTGGGCCCTTGCCACCCTGTCTCTGAACTGAGACAGGAAAAGGTGGCTTGAAAAACCCTGGTCCCAGCTCAGCAGCCTTCTGGACCCTTTTTCGTGTGTAGTTATTTGGTGGGGGTGGGGGCAGGGCTGTTGGAGCATGTGTCTATGGTTGTAACATTTCTTGGGGGCAAAGCAGGTGAGTGGATGTTGGGGAGTGTGGCTGTAGGGTTGTGACTAAGCTTGGATACACTGTGTATTTCTGTGTGCTCTTGTGATTGACTGAGTGTAGATATTCGTGAATGTGATTTTGACTTCCTTACATGGGTAACTGTGTGAGTCACTCTGTTACTTACTGGCCAGGTTTGTGGAGGTTGGGAGGTATTTGATCACTACATTTGATTGCAGTGGGTCATGTGTATGTGTAAGTGGGACTGAATGTGAGTACACACTTGCATGTGGGGGGTGTTACTGTGATGGTGTTTTCTCTTTAAGTAGCTGTCAGGCCGTGTGAGGGGCATGTCACAGGGCAGGCATCATATGTGAGGGCATTTGTGTCTCTTGAGCTACCAGGCTCCAGTCCCTTCCCAGCCTCACCTTGACACCTTTGTCTCTGGGCCTGGACCAGCAGGAGGCCAGTGTCACTGAGAGATTAGTTGGCGGATAGGGGTTGGGAAGACTGTCTGTACGAGCAGTGGGACAGGGGCTGCGAGAGAGAGGCTGGGGAGGCACCTGGCATTGGGAGGCAGTGAGGGCTTGGAGGAGGTAAAGAGGCTGGCCCCTCAGGCACATACATGGAGGGCCAGGGCCATGCAGACTCCCCTGGCACAGATGCACATGGGCACATGCGCACAGGTGCATGAAGACAAGCCAGGTACCGGGATGAAGGAGCAGAGTTACTGAGAGGCCACACAAGTGGAAACACATACCAGTGAGGCTTTCAGACACAGAGGACACAGAGGTGGATACACAATTAACACTGTACAGTGGAATGCAAGCTGTGCATTCTCTACAGAAAGATGGGAGTGGCGAGAACAGAACTAGGCCAAAGGCCATGGCAGCTCCAAGGCTGCCCTGGGCACTGACCAGCACTTGTTCTTGACCCTGATATGGCACAGTGGGCAGTGGCAGGCAGCCGGCCCTCCCTGTTGGAACCTGTCTTTCATCTCTCCCTCCCAGCCACTCCAGCCTGCTTTGTCTCTTTTCCTGCTTCCTCCACCTAGTTGGCTTTCCGCATCCTGTCATCCCTGTCACCATCTCCCTCCCCAGCTCAGGGCCCTCTGCAGTGTCCCCAGGGAGCCCCCTCCTCCCTCCCTGGACCTTCACACTGAGGTCTTCTGCAGAGACAAAGCTTTCAGAGGCAGCCTGCTGCTCCCTCCCTCCCTCTTCTCCCTTCCTCGAGGCTGCCCTGGCCAGTGCTCTGCAAAGTCCTGGGGCTGGGGCAGCAGCTCTGGCCTCTGCTCCAGAGAGCTTGGTGACTGACTGGGAGGAAGGAGGGAGAAGAGGAGGGCTGGTGCCAACCCCGCAGGCTATGGAAACTCAGAGGCAGCAGGGCCTTTGGGATAGTTTTCAGGGGGAGGGGGCAGCAGGGCTCTGAAGGCTGGGCCCTGGTAATTGAAAACACTCAGCTGTGCTAATTGGATTAGGAGGGAAGCAGGCTGGAGCAGGGGAGGGTGCCTTCCAAGGCATCCTGAACGGATGGGGTCAGTTCTGCAGGCCCTGCCAGGCCCTGCCAGGGGGCTGCAAGGACGCTCCTTATTAAAGGCAAGAATTTCTCTCTCCCTGTCTGCTAGAGCTGGAGGCATGGCCTGGCTGCCTCTGGGCTACATACCCCGTGTCTATCCAGTGCAGCCCCGACCCCTGGGCATTTCTCTGTCCCATCTCCCTGGGCTTGACCTGCCACTGCTCCAGCCCAGCGTGTGCCCCCTTGTTGCCACTGCCAGGGCCTGTTCTACTGTCATTCCCTCTCCACCGGGGGACTGCAGAAGCTTACTATGTCCCCTGCCATCTGCTCCACTCTGGGACTGCCTGTCAGTATTTCTCTCCATTCCCTCCCTCGCTGCCTGCCTGGATTTCTCAGATGAAGGACACCACGGTAAGTTGGGGAGGGGTGAGAGTGTTTCCAAGAAGGCCAAGAAGAGGGGTAAGGGGGCCCTTGGCTGAGCCTGCATGCCCGCCCTCCTGAGTGCCCGGGTCCTGCTTGGCTCTCCTGAGCACCATGTGCTTCTCTCACCTGTGCAGGGCTGGCTTTGTTCTGCCTCTGCCCCAGCCTGGGTACTCTGTCACCCTCACTGTTCCTCTCTGCCATTCTCTCTGGTCCTTTCTCCCCTGTCTGGGCTTTATCCTTCTTGGTTTCTGTGTCGTGGCTTTTGTTATCCCGGCTACTTTCTGTCATACGCTTTTTGTCTTTCTCAGGCATCTCTTTGTAACTTCCGTGGCTGTCCCCTCTGTCCCTGCCTCTCTTTACATTTTTGCATGTGTCCCTTTCTTTCTCTCCCTCTTTTCATGTCCCACAAGCCTCTTTTGTTCTTCCCCTCCATTCGTCCCCCTGTGGCCATGGGGCCTCCAAGGGCTCTGGACCCTGCTTCCCTCACGTTGGGACAGGGGCCGAGGCTATGACACCAGCCAGGCAGCACCCTCACCACGGCTCTCTCCACCCTGTCTCCAGTGATGGAGCCACCTGTCATCACAGAACAGTCTCCACGGCGCCTGGTTGTCTTCCCCACAGATGACATCAGCCTCAAGTGTGAGGCCAGTGGCAAGCCTGAAGTGCAGTGAGTGATCTCTGCCGTCTCAGCCCCTGTTGCCTGCCACTGACCCCGGCCTTGTGCCTCCCTGAACCGCCTAATTTCTAAGCCCAGAAGCCCCAAACCTTGCTAATCAGCCCAAGTCCTTGCCATCTCCCAGTCCATCCCCTCGGGGCCCTGACTGCTTGCACCTGTCCCTCCAGCCTGTTCCAGCCCCCGTTGGGTTCTAGGGCCTCAGGCCTCTGGGCCTTTTTCCGCCCACAGGTTCCGCTGGACGAGGGATGGTGTCCACTTCAAACCCAAGGAAGAGCTGGGTGTGACTGTGTACCAGTCGCCCCACTCTGGCTCCTTCACCATCACAGGCAACAACAGCAACTTTGCCCAGAGGTTCCAGGGCATCTACCGCTGCTTTGCCAGCAATAAGCTGGGCACCGCCATGTCCCATGAGATCCGACTCATGGCCGAGGGTGCGAGGCGCTGCAGGGACCAGGGAGGGCAGGTCCCGGAGCTTATGTGGGAGTGTGGGCTGGAAGCTGCTGTCTCTCAGCTGGTTGTCTCATGGCGAGGGGCCTGGGAGCCCTGCCAGCTTTCCACCCCACCCCAGCTTCTCCCCTGGGCCATCTTGTTTCTTGTGCAGTCTTCTCCTTCTTTACCTTGTCTCTGTCTCCATTGTGCTTCCAGTCATCTCATGCCCCTTTACTCCCTCAGGCTTTCCTGGTGCCTGCCTCATGGCTGGGTGGGAAGGTGGTGGGGGTGAGGGGCGAGCGGGCTGCAGTCATCTCTGTCCACACCCGCACTCCTTAGCAGGGCCCCTCTTCTCTGGCTTTTCCATTTGGCTCTTCATCTCTCCCTCTCCACCTCCGACTTGGTTTCTCTTGCCCCACAGCTCTGTCTTGATCTGTGTCGCCTTTTCCCTGGGGTTTTCCCTTCGCATTCCATCCTCCCTGAGCTTTCTGCCTCCTGAGCGCTCTCCCCTCCCCTCCCCACCCCTCTGGTTACCTTGGGAACCGTTGCCATGGTTTCTGTGTCAGGATGATGGAAGGGTCTGTGACTCCTGCATCCCTCCACAGCTCCCCTCCCCCATCACTGCACTTCAGCCTCAGCCTCCCCCCACCCGTCCTTTCCTGGGGTGGGCAGGGAGAACTGAGAACCGCGGAGGGTTAACCCTTCCTGGCCTCCTGGCCTCCTGCTCACCCTGGCCTCCCTAAGTGCCAGTCTCTGCCATGAGCCCAGAAGGTATCCAGAGGGTCTGCCTCCTTTTCTGTGAACTTTCTCCTGGCCTGACCCTCTCGCCCCCTCATCCATCCCCAGGGTAGCCCACCATGCCCCCCGCCCCCGCCTCCCTTCTCCTGTCCAGCACTATCTGGGCCAAGAGGAGAGTGTCAGCCCGTCTGTCCCTTCTAGGTGCCCCCAAGTGGCCAAAGGAGACAGTGAAGCCCGTGGAGGTGGAGGAAGGGGAGTCAGTTGTTCTGCCTTGCCACCCTCCCCCAAGTGCAGAGCCTCTCCGGATATACTGGATGAACAGCAGTGGGTGCCGGCGAGCAGCTGCCTCATGGGGTCGGGGTGTTAGCGGGGGTGTCTTCCTGGACAGGGTCATAACCTCAGCCTCCTTGCCCCCTGTAGAGATCTTGCACATCAAGCAGGATGAGCGGGTGACGATGGGCCAGAACGGCAACCTCTACTTTGCCAATGTGCTCACCTCTGACAATCACTCAGACTACATCTGCCACGCCCACTTCCCAGGCACCAGGACTATCATTCAGAAGGAGCCCATTGACCTCCGGGTCAAGGCCAGTGAGTCTCAGAGGCTCTGTACCCTCTCCCTGACTCCTTTCACCCTCAGGCATGGCCCTTCCCAACATAGGTCCATCTGACAACTCCAGGCTTCCTTAAGAACAGCGTGGCTCCCACCTCTACTCTGCCCAGACCCCTTCCCAGGCGTTGAAAGCAGAGACAGCACACTCTCCTTAACGGAGGAAGAAACAGAGGCCCTGGGGGCTGGCTGGAGTGTTAAGTCCCTCAGCCTTGAGATTTTGGGGTGGAGGGAAGAGTGGACAGCCCACCCACCCACTTTCTCCTGGCAGCCAACAGCATGATTGACAGGAAGCCGCGCCTGCTCTTCCCCACCAACTCCAGCAGCCACCTGGTGGCCTTGCAGGGGCAGCCATTGGTCCTAGAGTGCATCGCCGAGGGCTTGTGAGTCTGGGCACCCAAGGCAGGGCAGAGCAGGGTGGGGCAGCCCTAGCGGGGAGCTCAGACCACTGCGGGATGTAGGGGGCTGGGGTGAGTGGCCTTGTTCTCTCTCCCTTCTACTCTCTTCCCTTTGCCTCCTGGGCAGTCCCACGCCCACCATCAAATGGCTGCGCCCCAGCGGCCCCATGCCAGCCGACCGTGTCACCTACCAGAACCACAACAAGACCCTGCAGCTGCTGAAAGTGGGCGAGGAGGATGATGGCGAGTACCGCTGCCTGGCTGAGAACTCACTGGGCAGTGCCCGGCACGCCTACTATGTCACTGTGGAGGGTATGGACCTCCTGGGACAGTGGCCCATGATGCCCACTGTCATAGGGGAGGGGAGGGTCTGCACTGGGGCAAGAGCCGGCTGCCGGCTGCGGGCTCAGGTTGGCTCTCCCCTTCTTCCTAGCTGCCCCGTACTGGCTGCACAAGCCCCAGAACCATCTATATGGGCCAGGAGAGACTGCCCGCCTGGACTGTCAAGTCCAGGGCAGGCCCCAACCAGAGGTCACCTGGAGAATCAACGGGATCCCTGTGGAGGGTGAGCAGGGCCTCAGGCAGGAGTGGGGAGTGTGGTGAGCCCTGGGCGCTGTGGGGGAGAGGAAAAAGAGGGTGAGAAAGGGCCTCAACTCAGCTCAATGCTGGGCTGGGGCCCATGGGCGCACCTGCTGCATGCACAGAGTTGGCCAAGGACCAGAAGTACCGGATTCAGCGTGGTGCCCTGATCCTGAGCAACGTGCAGCCCAGTGACACAATGGTGACCCAATGTGAGGCTCGCAACCGGCATGGGCTCCTGCTGGCCAATGCCTACATCCATGTTGTCCGTGAGTGCCCTCCCTTCCTTACCTCCTACTCCCAGTCTGTCCCTGAAGCCCACTGGGCCAGGCCACCAGAGTGACTCAGCTGGCAGCTGATGTGTCCTCGGCCTACCAGGCTGGCACTGGCCTTTCTCCTTGCTGAGATCCTTCACCCCATCTCACTCAGCCTCATGATAGCTGAGGGAGATGTAAGAGGGGAAAGGCCTTGTCACTGTGACTGAGTGGAGGCTCACCACGGACAGGATGTGACGGAGGCCAGCCCAGGTGGCACCTCTCCTGGAACCTCAGGGAAGGCTGGGGACCAGGCCAGGAAGGTTTTTGGGGAGAGGTGACTGTCACTTAGGTCTGGAATAACGTAAAAGTTGGGTGGCTGCAACCAGAGGTGCATCTGAGGCAGAGGGCAGTGTCTGAAGGCAGAGAGACGCAGCCTGGCGGGGGCCTCAGCTGGGAGCAGGGAAGCAAGACTTTCAGGGCTCTTGGGGGCCTGAGGAAGTCGTGCAGAGGGTCCCTGGCTCCTGGCCCAGCTGTGGCCCCAAGTCCTGCCCTGTTTCTCAAGACTGTTCCTCCCCTAGAGCTGCCGGCCAAGATCCTGACTGCGGACAATCAGACGTACATGGCCGTCCAAGGCAGCACCGCCTACCTTCTCTGCAAGGCCTTTGGAGCGCCTGTGCCCAGCGTTCAGTGGTGAGTGTCTTGTCCTGGTAGTGGTGAAAGTCCTGTCCCAGTGGCCAGGGAGCCAGGGAGGGCAGGGAGCCCAGGCCAGCCAGTCAGAGCCAGGCCCGCCCTGCTCCCTCCAGGCTGGACGAGGATGGGACAACAGTGCTTCAGGATGAACGCTTCTTCCCCTATGCCAACGGGACTCTGGGCATTCGAGACCTCCAGGCCAATGACACTGGACGCTACTTCTGCCTGGCTGCCAATGACCAAAACAATGTGACCATTGTGGCTAACTTGAAGGTTAAAGGTCAGGCTACCCTTGCCACATGGCTGGCTGTGCCTCTGGGAGGGAGGGTCCGGGCCTCTGGAGGACATCAGAGTGACTTCCTCACGCATGCATTACTCTCAGATGCAACTCAGATCACGCAGGGACCCCGCAGCACAATCGAGAAGAAAGGTTCCAGGGTGACCTTCACGTGCCAGGCCTCCTTTGACCCCTCCTTGCAGCCCAGCATCACCTGGCGTGGGGACGGCCGAGACCTCCAGGAGCTTGGGGACAGTGACAAGTGAGGACAGTGACAGTGAAAGAGGGCAGAGTGGGAAAAGCTGGAAGTCCAGACCTTCTGGCCTCATGCTTGCTTTGAGGGGGAAGGCTCTGGCAGGAGTGGGGAAAGAAGGCAGGAGGCAGGAATGGGAGGGGAGAAGAGCCCAGATGACAGGAAGGACAGACATGGCTCCTCCACAGGTACTTCATAGAGGATGGGCGCCTGGTCATCCACAGCCTGGACTACAGCGACCAGGGCAACTACAGCTGCGTGGCCAGCACTGAGCTGGATGTTGTGGAGAGTAGGGCACAGCTCTTGGTGGTGGGTAAGTCTTAGGGTGGAAGCCTCCACTCCAGAAGGCCGGGGCTCACATCGCTGGGCCCTTTCAAGCACCTACCCTCCCCACCCTCAGGGAGCCCCGGGCCAGTGCCACGGCTGGTGCTGTCCGATCTGGACCTGCTGACGCAGAGCCAGGTGCGCGTGTCCTGGAGTCCTGCAGAAGACCACAACGCCCCCATTGAGAGTAAGAGACTTGAGCTCGGTGCCACCCTACCATCACCTCTGCCAGCCCTGGCCCCTCCTGGGGTCCTCCCTCCTCCTGGAGCCTTCCTGGGGGGACATGGCTTGGGGGGACTCACGGTTCCTCATGGGAATCTGGAGATGCCAGTTGGCCTGGGTACTCAGAGACCCAGATTGTACCCAACCCCTCCACAGCCCTTCCCCCAAAGCCACACGCCAATCACTTCATTGCTGGTTCACTTCTTGGCAGAATATGACATTGAATTTGAGGACAAGGAAATGGCGCCTGAAAAATGGTACAGTCTGGGCAAGGTTCCAGGAAACCAGACCTCTACCACCCTCAAGCTGTCGCCCTATGTCCACTACACCTTTAGGGTTACTGCCATCAACAAATACGGCCCCGGGGAGCCCAGCCCCGTCTCTGAGACTGTGGTCACACCTGAGGCAGGTGAGTCAGGGTGGCACCCACTCCCATGCCATCTGGAAGGGGCTCCGGGCTGTGAAGGGAGGGCTGAGAGAGGTGCCATGCCCAAGTTCCTCTGCTTCCAAATTTCCAGGGGGAGTGCGAGGGGACTGGACTCCCTTGGTGCCAGAATGAGCCATTTGTTCCTTGGTCCTCAGTCCTCATGGCTCTCCAAAAGAGGCTGCAGCATTGATGTGTTAATACATTCTTTTCCAGCCCCGGAGAAGAACCCTGTAGATGTGAAGGGGGAAGGAAATGAGACCACCAATATGGTCATCACATGGAAGGTGAGAGTCCCTGGGCTAAGCTGCCTGTGGGACATGAGGCCATGACCTGGGTGTCTGTTGCTCCCCCTTGGCTGTGCAAAGGAAGGGGCTGATGTCTGGGGATGCCAGTCTGCGCTGGGTGGCGGGCCAAAGAATGCTGGTGTTCTTGGCCAACCATCTCCTCTTCTGCTGGTCTCCTCCAGCCGCTCCGGTGGATGGACTGGAACGCCCCCCAGGTTCAGTACCGCGTGCAGTGGCGCCCTCAGGGCACACGAGGGCCCTGGCAGGAGCAGATTGTCAGCGACCCCTTCCTGGTGGTGTCCAACACGTCCACCTTTGTGCCCTATGAGATCAAAGTCCAGGCTGTCAACAGCCAGGGCAAGGGACCAGAGCCCCAGGTCACCATCGGCTACTCCGGAGAGGACTGTGAGTATCTGGCAGGCTCCTTCGCCCAGGGTGGAGCTCGCCTGCTTCCACCCCAGCCCATGTCCACCCCTCTCAGCGCTGGTGTGCGCCTTTCCTAAGGGTGAAGATATTCTCTTACATAACCAGAGCGACGTTATGAAATTCCCCACACTTCACATTTCTATAATTGGCAGCGGTATTCCAGTTGTATCAGCCAATGCTGCTTCTTTCATTTCCTTGAATCTGGAACATGACCA
>NW_022330826.1:3912-22767 GCF_002776525.5 Piliocolobus tephrosceles | reverse complement strand
ATACACACACATGCACATGCACACACACACACACACACACACACACACACACAACACCTATAGGACTGAAACAAAAGCCTTACTCTTAAAATGTAGATTAATTCAAAAGTCTATTTTTTCAATACTAGCTAAGATTCAGTAAATTGATTTCAAAGCCTACTAAGGGCTCAAGCCTGGCTATTTTAAAAGACACCGTAATAAATACTCTACACGGAGATCACCAGACCTTGTGTTACGGTCTCAGCCTAGTTTTTCACCACATTTTCTTCTTGCAAGTCCTGAGAGTGCTGTATATCTATTGTGAGGTTTTGCTGTTATTTTTGTTGTTGTTTTTGATGTTGTGGCTAACAGATGATGATGAGACATGGTTTAACAATAGCTTTACATTAGGAAAAGTATTTTTTTTACCCATAACAAAGAGTTCTGAGAACCTTGGTGTCTTGAGCCTGTGCACAATATGGAGGGAGGATGATGATTGATGGTGATGATGATTGTGCTTTTAGCGTATTAAAGAATCAATGTAAAAATACAAATACTGCCCACACACCTGGCACCAAGGAGGGACCCATGGGAGAGGCGTGATGGCACTCCTGCCCACCCAACACTCACTCTTCACAGGTCCACTGACCTATCATGCGACTGAATGGAGGGCGACCTCAGGCTTTGGGAGGCAGACCCGGATTACAAACCTGATGACACTGTTTTCCAGCGCTGCAACCTTAGGCACATCATCTGATATCCCTGAGCTTTGGTCCTCTCATCTCTGAAATGAGCATGATACCAAATCCACGGACTCTTTGAGAGGCTTGAGTGAGACTGCATCGTATGCGCAAAGGGAAGTCGGCCAGTCCTACATGGCTGGAGCAGGAGGAAGAGAGAGCCAAGGGGAAGGTACCACACATTTTACAACAGCCAGCTCTGTGAGAACTCTATCATGAGAACAGCAAGGGGGAAGCCTGCCTCCATGATTCAATCACCTTCCACCCGGCCCCTCCTCCAACAACAGCTCAATCTTCGCTCACTGCAACAATCTCCGCCTCCTGGGTTCAAGCGATTCTCCTGCCTCAGCCTCCCCAGTAGTTGGGACTACAGGCATACGCCACCATGCCCAGCTAATTTTTGTATTTTTAGTAGAGACGGGGTTTCACCATGTTGGCCAGGCTGGTCTCAAACTCCTGGCCTCAAGCGATCCACTCGCCTCGGCCTCCCAAAATGCTAGGACTTACAGGCGTGAGCCACTGTGCCTGGCCTGTCTTTTGAATAAAAGCTATTTTAACTGAAGTGAAATGATGTCTCATTGTAGTTTTGATTTGCATTTCTGTGATAATCAATGATGTCGAGCACCTTCTCATGTATCTGTTTGCCATTTGTATGTCTTCTTTTGAGAAGTCTCTATTCAGATCTTTTGCCCATTTTTCAGTTGGATTATTAGATCTTTGCTATTGAATTGTTTGAGATTCTTATCTATTCTGTTATTAATTCCTTGTCAGATAGGTAGTTTACAAATTTTTCTCCCATTCTATGGGGTGTCTCTTTAGTTTATTGATTGTCGCCTTTGCTGCACAGAAGCTTTTTAATTTGATATGATCCCATTTGTCCATTTTTGCTTTGGTTGCCTGTGCTTGTGGGGTATTGCTCAAGAAATCTTTGCCCACTCCAAAGTCCTGGAGAGTTTCCCTAATGTTTTCTTTCAGTAGTTTCATAGATTGGAGTCTTATAATTAAGTCTATAATCCATTCTGATTTGATGTTTGTATGTGGCGAGAGATAAGGGTTTGGTTTCATTCTTCTGCATATGGATATTCAATTTTCCCAGCACCATTTATTGAAGAGACTGTCCTTTCCACAATGTGTATTCTTGGCACCTTTGTCAAAAATGAGTTCACTGTAGATGTATGGATTTATTTATGGGTTCTCTATTCTGTTCCATTGGTCTATGTGTCTGTTTTTATGCCAGTACCATGTCACTTTGGCTACTTAGCTCTCTGGTATAATTTGAAGTCAGGGAATGTGATTACTCTAGTTTTGTTCTTTTTATTTAGGATAGCTTTGGCTATGGTGGGTCTTTTGTAGTTCCATATACATTTTAGGATTTTTTTTTTCTATTTCTGTGAAGAATGTCATCAATATTTTGATACGGATTGCATTGAGTCTGTAGGTTGCTTTGGGTAGTATGGATGTTTGAACAATATTGATTCTTCCAATCCATGAACATGGAATATCTTTTCATTTGTGTCCTCTTCAATTTCTTGTATCAGTGTATAGTTTTCATTGTAGAGAACTTTGGCTTCTTCGGTTAATTTCTAAGTATTTTATTTTATTTGTAGCTATTGTAAATGGAATTGCTTTCTTGATTTCTTTTTCAGACTG
Source organism: Piliocolobus tephrosceles (assembly GCF_002776525.5). Lineage (NCBI taxonomy): Eukaryota > Metazoa > Chordata > Mammalia > Primates > Cercopithecidae > Piliocolobus > Piliocolobus tephrosceles. The sequence goes on along the minus strand of NW_022330826.1, from coordinate 20,398 downwards.
TTTGCTGTTGACATATAGAAATGTCATTTGATTTTTGTATGCTGATTTTGCATCCTGCAACTTTACTGAATTGATTTATCAGTTCTAATAGTTTTTTGTGTGCGTGTGTGTGTGTGTGTGTGTGTGTGTGTGTGTGTGTAGTCTTTAGGGTTTTCCAAAAATAAGATTATATCATCTGCAAATAAAAATAGTTTGACTTCTTCCTTTCCAGTTTGGATGCCCTTTATTTATTTCCCTTGTCTGATTGGTCTAGCTAGAATTTCCTGAACTGTGTTGATTAACAGTGGTGAAAGTGGGCATCCTTGTTATGTTCCAGATCTTAGAGAAGAGGCTCTCAGTTTTCCCCCATTCAGTATGAAACTAGCTGTGGGTCTGTTGTATATGACTTTTATTATGTTGATGTATGTGCCTTCAGTTTTTAAGGGGCTTTCATCATGAAGGGATGTTGAATTTTATCAAATGCTTTTTCAGCATTCATTGAAATTATCATATTTTTGTTCTTCATTCTGTTGATATGATGTATCACATTGATTGATTTGGGTATGTTGAATTATCCTTGCATCCCTGGGATAAATCCCACTTGGTCATGATGAATGATCTTTTTAATGTGTTGTCGAATTCAATTTACTAATATTTTGTTGAGGATTTTTGCATCAATATTCCTCAGTGATATTGGCCTGTAGTTTTATTTTTTGGATGTATCTTTCATTTTGGTATCAGGGTAATACTAGCCTTGTAGAATGAGTTTGGAAGTATTCCCTCCGCCGCTATTTTTGGAGTAGTTTGGGTAAGGTTGGTATTAGTTCTCTTTAAATGTTTGGTAAAATTCAGCAGTGAAGCCATCAGGTCCCAGGCTTTTCTTTGCTGGGAGACTTTTTATTACAGCTTTGATCTCATTATTTGTTGTTGGTCTGTTCAGGTTTTGCATTTCATCATTGTTCAATCTTGGTAGGCTGAATGTATTTAGGAATTCATCCATTTTTTTCTAGGTTTTCCTATTTTTTGCATGTACTTGCTTATACTATTGACTGATGATCCTTTGAATTTTTGTGGTATCAATGGTCATGTTTCCTCTTTCATCTCTTATTTTATATATTTGGGTCTTCTCTCTTTTTTTCTTAGTCTTAGGCTAAAAGTTTGTCAAATTTGTTTATCTTTTCAAAAAACCAACTTTTCATTTCATTGATTTTTTTATTGTTTTCTGCATTTCAATTTCACTTATTCCTGCTCTGATCTTTGTTCTTTTCTTCTACTAATTTTGGGTTTGGATTGCTCTTGCTTTTCTATTTCTTTAAGATGCATTGTTACATTGTTTATTTGATGTTTTTCTACTTGTTTTTTGTTTTTGTTTTTGTTTTAAGATGGAGTTTCACTCTTGTTGTCCAGGCTGGAGTGCAATGGTGTGATCTCGGCTCACTACAACCTCCGCCTCCTGTGTTCAAGTGATTCTCCTGCCTCAGCCTCTGAAGTAATTGGGACTACAGGCATACGCCACCACGCCTGGCTAATTTTGTATTTTTAGTAGAGACGGGGTTTCTCCATATTGGTCAGACTGGTCTCAAACTCCTGAACTCAAGTGATCTGCCCACCTCAGCCTCCCAAAGTGCTGGGATTACAGGCATAAGCTACCAGGCCGGGCCTGTTTTTCTACTTTTTTAAGGTAAGGGTTTATTGCCATAAACTTCCCTCTTAGTACTGCTTTTGCTGTATCTCATAGGTTTTGGTATGTTGTGTTTCCATTATCATTTGTTTCAAGAAATTTTTCCATTTCCTTCTTAATTTCTTAATCAACCCACTGGTCATTCCAGAGGACATTATTTAATCTCCATGTGTTTGTATGTTTCCAAAATTTCTCTTGTTATTAATTTCTAGTTTTATTCCATTGTGGTCAGAGAAGATGCGTGACATTACTTCAATTTTTTAAAATGTATTAAGACTTGTTGTGTGACCTAAGATATGGTCTGTCCTTGAGAATGATCCATGTGCTGAGGAAAAGAATGTGTATTCTGTAGCCATTGGATGCAACATTCTGTAAATATCTATTAGTTCCATTTGGTCAACAGTGCAGATTAAGTCTAATGTTTCTTTATTGATTTTCTATCCAGAAGATCTGTCCAATGCTGAAAGTAGGCTGTTGAGGTCTCCAGTTATTATTGTATTGGGGTCTATCTCTCTCTTTAGCTGTAATAGTGTTTGCTTTATATATCTGGGTGCTCTAGTGTTGGGTGCATATCTATTTAAAATTGTTATATCCCCTTGTTGAATGACCCCTTTATCATTATATAATGATCTTCTTTGTTTCTTCTTATAGTTTTTGTCTTGAAATCTATTTAGTCTAATGTAAGTATAGCCACTCCTGCTCTTTATCAGTTTACATTGGCGTGGAGCATCTTTTTCCATCCTTTTATTCTCAGTCTATGTGGGTCTTTGTAGGTGAAGTGTTTCTTGTAGGCAACATATCATCAGGTCTTGTTTTTCTGTTAGTTTGTTTTTTCCATTCAGCTACTCTGCATAACAACTGGTTATGATCAGGGCCAATGACTCCGCCTCCACTTCCCAGCAGATAAGTCTCAGGTATTGAAGCAGAGAGTCCCTTTGGGCCCTGAGGATGCAGGAAGTACCTGCTTCCACCTAAGACCTCCATCATTGCTTCATCCAAACTACTTCCTAATGTCAGAATAAGAAACAAGTCTCTTCTGGGCCCACATAGGGTATGTGTCTCATTTTTGCTGGTTGTGTCATGGACTCAGGGCCACTAAATGTGATTGGGAAAAGATCATCAGGCAGTGTTGTAGAATATTGTAAGACTGGTCTAAGGAGAAGGAAAAGGCTAAAGGGGTGCTCATCTTAAGAATACCAGGCCGGGTGCAGTGGCTCATGCCTGTAATCCCAGCATTTTGGGAGGCTGAGGCGGGTGGATCATCTGAAGTCAGGCGTTTGAGACCAGCCTGAACAACATAGTGAGACCTCGTCTCTAATTAAAAAAAAAAAAAAAAGGCCAGGCACGATGGCTCACGCCTGTAATCCCAGCACTTTGGGAGGCCGAAGTTGGCAGATCACAAGGTCAGGAGTTTGAGACCAGCCTGGCCAACATGGTGAAACCCCGTCACTACTAAAAATACAAAAAAATTGGCTGGGCACAGTGGCTCACCCCTGTAATCCCAGCACTTTGGGAGGCCAAGGTGGGCGGATCACAAGGTCAGGAGATCGAGACCATCCTGGCTAACGTGGTGAAAACTCACCTCTCCTAAAAATACAAAAAAATTAGCCAGGCGTGGTGGTGGGTGCCTGTAGTCCCAGCTACTTGGGAGGCTGAGGCAGGAGAATTGCTTGAACCTGGGAGGCAGAGGTTGCAGTGAACTGAGATCACGCCACTGCACTCCAGCCCGGGTGACAGAGTGAGACTCTGTCTCAAAGAAACAAAAACAAACAAACAAAAAATTAGCCGGGCATAGTGGTACACACCTGTAGTCCCAGCTACTTGGGAGGCTGAGGCAGGGGAATTGCTTGAACCTGGGAGGCAGAGGTTGCAGTGAACTGAGATCACACCACTGCACTCCAGCCTGGGTGACAGAGCAACACTCCGTCTCAAAAATAAAAATAAAAAATGCCCAGACAGAGACACTAGGGAGTGGGATCAGGGAATTGTTGACTTAAAAGAAGGAGGAGTGAAATTCAGTCCAAGAAAGTGTCAGTGAATAATTGTGAAATCAAGTATCGCATGACGCATGCCCATGTAAAAAGAAAAGCTACAGCAGGAATTTTCTTTTTTTTAGAATGGTTTTTTTCATCCCCCAAGGCCAGTATTGCTTGCATTTTGTATTCATGTTTTGCATTAAGTGTGACAGAGGGAGACCCTTTAGCCTTGGAGGACACTGGCTTTTCTCTTAGTTCTCCTGTGCTGGCCTGAACTTGTCCAGAACTGGATACCCCAGGCCCTGTTCCAGCCCCTTCTAAGCCAAGAGGAGGAAGGAGAATGGATTTACAACCTCTAGCCAGTTCCCACGCCCTATTCTGAACTGTGCTATTCAAGAATACTTGTGGGAGGACACAGGGGTGCTCCGGGCTGCACAAAATGACTCAGAGGCAGCCCCAGTGTGGGGTGGTCCTTGCCAAGACACAGAGACAAGAGTGGTGCTGGAGTGACTTGGGACAGAGTATGTTTTAGAGGGGACTTTTCTCCGTAATCTTCAATGCCCCCAAGCTGTTACAAGTAAAGACTAATTCTAAAGACTGGAAGGAAAAACAAGGGAGGGAAAAAATTTAAATACATACACATGTATACATGCATATATATTTGTAGCCCCTGGCTGTTTGGTTTATAGGAAGAAAATTATCCCTAAAATAATTAGTTGGCCATTGGAAAGAAAAAAAAATCTTGTAAACTTCAGTAAAAGCAGTGACTCTTGGCAAGCAAAAGTGGCTTTAAGATAAGTTCCCTAACCAGCTTGTCAAACCAGACTGCTGCTCCCAAGCTACACCTATTACAAATATTAAAGCCACTAACTATAAGATTTACCGAATCACATGGCCTGGAGATGGAAACATCCTCAGGGAATGGTCTGGTGCCAAAGACTGTTCCCTTAATGGCTTTACTGTTCCCTTAGTGGGCTTTTACTACTGTGTGTTTGTTTCGCTTCATATACACACAAGCAACTTGAATTTTTTTTTTTTTTCCTCTAAGATGGAGTCTTGCTCTGTCGCCCAGGCTGGAGTGCAGTGGCGCCATCTCAGCTCACTGCAACCTCAAATTCCTGGCACAAGTGATCTTCCAGCCTCAGCCTCTCAAGTAGCTGGGACTACAGGTGCATGCCCTACACCCAGCTAATACTTTTATTTTTTTGTAGAGATAAGGCCTTGCTATGTTGCCCAGGCTGGTCTTGAACTCCTGGCCTCAAGCGATCCTCCCACCCCAGCCTCCCAAAATGTTAGGATTACAGGTGTGAGCCACCACATGCCAAGCCATTAATTTTTTTTTTTTTTTTTAGACAGAGCCTCACTCTATCACCCAGGCTGGAGTGCAGTGGCATGATCTCGGCTCACAGCAACCTCCAGCTCATGGGTTCAAGCAATCCTCACGCCTGGCTAATTTTTTGGTTTTTTTTAGTAGAGACAGGGTTTCACCATGTTGGCCAGGCTGGTCTCAAACACCTGACCTCAAGTGATCCACCCCCATCGACCTCCTAAAATGTTAGGATTACAGGCATGAGCCACCGCGCCCAGCCCATTAAAAATCTTTAAAATGCAAATGAAAGCATACACACACACACACACACACACACATAATATTTATCCTATAGTGTTGGGTATGGGCAAATTTTTTTAAGTGTAATAATACACAATGGTGTTGGTAAGAAAATAATTCACTTTCATACTGTTGGTTATAGTATAAATTGGAATATATCGTATAGATGTAATCACAAAAATATGCCAATATATGTACAAGAATGTTTAATATAGCAATATTTATAACCAAAAGCAGAAAAACAACTAAATTATTTAAATGTTGGTGGACAGAGGCCTAGCTTTAAAACATATGGGACATCCATACCTTAGAATTCTATTCAGCCATTTAAAAAAAATGAGGTTGATTTCCACCTACTTTTATTTATTTATTTATTTATTGGAGACATGGTCTCACTCTGTCGCCCAGGCTAGAGTCCAGGGGCACGATCTCGGCTCACTGTAACCTCCACCTCCCCAGTTCAAGCGATTCTCCTGCCTCAGCCTCCCGAGTAGCAGGGATTACAGATGCACACCACCACGCCCAGCTAATTTTTGTATTTTTAATAGAGACGGGGTTTTGCCATGTTGGCCAGGCTGGTCTCGAAATCCTGACCTCAGGTGATCCCCCCGCCTTAGCCTCCCAAAGTGCTGGGATTACAGGCATGTGCCACCACACCAGGCCTTTTTTTTTTTTAATGTATATGTGTATGGTGTAGAGGCCAAGAGGATAAGTTCTTCTTGGCCTTCTGAAGTTTCCCTGAAAAATCAACTTGGAAAAGGCAGGTTAATAGGAGAAAAAGCACACAGATTTATTTAGCAAGTATGCAATTAATGAATACTCAAAGATACAGGTGGAATTGTCCATTTTTATGCTTAGGTTTAACAAAGTATGGAAAGCCATGTAAAAATATGATTGGGCCAGGCGCGGTGGCTCACACTTGTAATCCCGATGCTTTGGGAGGCTGAAGGGGGGGGTGGATCACCTGAGGTCAGGAGTTCGAGACCAACCTGGCCAACATGGTGAAACCCCGTCTCTACTAAAAATACAAAAAAATTAGCTGGGTGTGGTAGTGGGCACCTGTAATCCCAGCTACACAGGAGGCTCAGGCAGGAGAATCACTTGAACCCGGAAGGCGAAGGTTGCAGTGAGCTGAGATCGTGCCATTGCACTCCAGCCTGGGTGACAGAGCGAGACCCATCTCAGAAAAAATAAAAAATAAAAAATAAGACATACAAATGGCCAACAGTTATGAAAAAATCCTTCATCTCATTACTCACAATGGAAATGCATAGCAAAACTACAATGAAATATATATCACCCCAGTTAAAATAGCTCTATCCATGACAAAACTCCATCTCTACTAAAAATACAAAATTAGCTGGGCATGGTGGCGTGTGCCTGTAATTCTAGCTACTCAGGAGGCTGAGGCAGGAGAATCACTTGAACCCGGGAGATGGAGGTTGCAGTGAGCCAAGATCACGCCACTGCACTCCAGCCTGGGCAACAGAGCAAGACTCCATCTCAAAAAAAAAAAATAATAATATATATATATATATATATATATATATGCATATTACTGGACAGAAAGGGTATGGTCTACTGCTAATAGACTGAGTGGGGAAACCCAGCCAGGCCTGTCTCTCCAGATTCTTGGCCTTTCTCTGCAGCATTCCTTCCTTCTGGATAAGGGGCAGGGACCTCTTGGGAATGGAGGTCTTATGATCTACAGTCAAACAAGGTAAGTCAGATAATTTTTTTTTCTTGAGACTGGGTCTTGCTCTGTCACCAGGCTAGAGTACAGTGGCATGATCACGGCATACTGCAGCCTCAGCCTTCTGGGCTAAAGTAATCCTCCCACGTCAGCCTCCCAAGTAGCTGGAACCACTAGAGTGCACCGCCACAGCAGGCTAATTTTTTAATTTCTATTTTTGTAAAGACTGGGAGTCTCCCTATATTGTCCAGGCTGGGTCTTGAACTCCCGGCTCAATCAAACTTTTGCCTCTGCCTCCCAAAGTGCTGGGATTACAAACATGAGCCACTGCACCCATCCAGATAATTTCTTTTTTTTTTTTTTTGAGACAGAGTCTCGCTGTCACCCAGGCTAGAGTGCAGTGGCATGATCTCGGCTCATTGCAACCTCCACGTCCTAGATTCAAGTCATTCTCCCACCTCAGCCTCCCGAGTAGCTGGGACTATCGGCACGCGCCACCATAGCTGGCTAATTTTTGTATTTTTTAGTAGAGATGGGGTTTCATCACGTTGGCCAGGCTGGTCTCGAACTCCTGACCTCATGTCATCTGCCTGCCTCAGCCTCCCAAAGTGCTGGTATTATAGGCCTGAGCCACTGTGCCCCACCCAGTTAGTTTCTTTATGGGCAGTTTGACACAGAAAGGTGGAGGAAAAATTCGAGTAGTTTTTTTGTTTTGTTTTGCTTTTTTGAGATGGAGTCTTACTCCATCACCCAGGCTGGAGTGCAGTGGTGTGATCTCGGTTCACTGCAACCTCTGTCTCCTGGGTTGAAGCGATTCTCCTGCCTCAGTTTCCCAAATAGCTGGGACTGCTGGCATGTGCCACCACGCTCAGCTAATTTTTGTAGTTTTAGTAAAGATGGGGTTTCTTCATGTTGGCCAGGCTGGTCTTGAACGCCTGACCTCGTGATCTGCCCTCCTCAGCCTCCCAAAGTGTTGGGATTACAGGTGTGAGCCACTACGCCCGGCCTAGAGTAGTATTTTTAAGTTTTATGGCTGACTATAGGGAAAAGGGACTCTCATTTTTATGGCTAACCTTGGGGGAGAATGGTACTGAGAGCAAGGAATGGAAGAGAAAGTCAGAGGAAGACGTTTGCTTACGAAGCTGCTGCTGAGGTTCTCATTTTAGGCTATTGTTTTCTGAACCCCAACAGTGGCCAGTTGTACCACAACAATCAGGATGCACTTAAAACCTTTTTAAAAACTAGTTCTATCCTGGCCGGGCGCAGTGGCTCACGCCTGTAATCCCAGCACTTTGGGAGGCTGAGGCGGGCGAATCACAAGGTCAGGAGATCGAGACCACGGTGAAACCCCATCTCTACTAAAACTACAAAAAATTAGCCGGGCGTGGTGGCGGGCGCCTGTAGTCCCAGCTACTCGGGAGGCTGAGGCAGGAGAATGGTGTGATCCCGAGAGGTGGAGCTTGCAGTGAGCCTGAGATCGCGCCACTGCACCCCAGCCAGGGCGACAGACTCCTCTCACAAAAAAAAAAAAAAAAAAAAAAAAACTAGTTCTATCCTTTAACTACTGAATTAGCCAGTTACCTCCTTCTTAGAGCTACTCCTTCTCTGAGATTGCCCAGGAACCCGAGGCATATGTAATGCACAAAGGAGTCCTGTGGACATTCATACCCCTTGTAGCTGAGCCCACGCGTCCCTAGCTCTGGTCTGTGGCTGTTTCTGCCCTTGCTCTTGACCACCACAAGGTGTCACTCTTTGCTGCTCCTGCGCGTTCCCACCAAGGCGGTAACTGCTGGCAAGAGAGTAAGAATTTCGCTGTCCCAGCACCAGCTAATCCAGAGTCCTTACCAGTTCCCAGGGCTTCATTCATAGTGCCCAGCCCTTTCAGGCCCCCCAGGCCTTGCCCCGCAAGCCCGCCGCCAGCCCCAGCTCTATGTCAGGACTGGCTCAGAGGAAAACCCATTCCAGACAATAACAACATTTTCTTTCTTGCCCAGGTGTTTTCCTTTTTTTTTTTTTCTTATTTTTTTTTGAGCCGGAGTCTCGCTCTGTCGCCCAGGCTGGAGTGCGGTGGCGCGATCTCGGCTCACTGCAAGCTCCGCCTCCCGGGTTCACGACATTCTCCTGCCTCAACCGTCTAGGAGTAGCTGGGACTACAGGCGCCTGCCACCACGCCCGGCTAATTTTTTGTATTTTTAGTAGAGACAGGGTTTCACTGTGGTCTTGATCTCCTGACCTCGTGATCCGCCCGCCTCAGCCTCCCAAAATGCTGGGATTACAAGCATGAGCCACCGCGCCCGGCCTTGCCCAGGTGTTTCCAACTCTTAAACCAGACTGGGGTTGTTCTATTTTTACTTCTTAAAATTTTAACTCCTCTTACTATCATTCCCAAATGGGCTTGTTCTAATTCCTTCCTGGACTATAGAGCTACAAAATTCCCCCCAAGAGTGACTTCCAATAGGTTTTTGGGCGTCCTTGGTGTGCCCTTTCATACGTAAAGGTAGGTCAAGGGTCCCCCACCTTCCCTGACAATAGAGCCTGATTGTCTCCAGTTGGGAGACCAGCCCTTTCAAATAGCTAAATTCCTTTTACTTTCCCTAGAGGAAGGGGAGCTCCGTGGGGAGTCAGCTACCCAGGGGCAGACTTTCTGGCATTCTTTGCAAAAGCAGTGAAAATAAAACTCACAAGTTACATCTTCAGCAGAGTATCTGCTACATATGAATGTATTGTACACATATTTTATATGGTTGCAAACATAATAAATATAGGTCCATGTCCTCATTTTTCATGTACTGCAATGTATGTTGAGTATTTTCCATGTCATTGTAAATTCTTCATAATCATTATTTGCAGTGGTTGAATGATCTTTTTCATGATAGGGTTCTATTGTAATTTTGTAATAATTTACTTATTTTTAGACGCTGATCATTTTGTTTTTTGCTGTATTGACTATTCTTATCATATATTTTTGTATATATTTCTGATTATTTCCTTATAAGAGACCTAGTATTGAAATTACTGAGTCAAAAACATTTGCAAATCTTTTTATTCACGCTGCAAAAAAACTTCCTAGAAAGCTTGCATCATTGTGTACTATCAACAGCAAGTACCATAAGGAATGTGCACCTAACTGCACCCTAATCAAAAGTAATGAAAACAACTTTATAAATCTCTCTTATCAGTGCACTGGTAAAAAAAAAAAAAAAAAAAGATGTTTTAATTTGCAATTAGGCTGGACATGGTGGATCATGCCTGTAAATCCAGCACTTTGGGAAGCCAAGGCAGGAGGATCACCTGAGGTCAGGAGTTCGAGACCAGCCTGGCCAACGTGGGGAAACCCCATCTCTACTAAAAACACAAAAAAATTAGCCAGGCATGACGGCATGTGCCTGTACTCCCAGCTACTCGGGAGGCTGAGGCAGGAGAATCGCTTGAGCCTGGGAGGTGGAGGCTGCAGTGAGCTGAGATTGCACCATTGCACTCCAGCCTGGGCAGCAAGAGCAAAACTACCATCTTAAAAAAAAAAAAATTCAATTAATTACTAGTATAAATGAACATTTTAAAATGTATATTTCTGTTTCTATAAATTGTTAGCAGTTTTTACTTATTTATTTACTTAGAGACAGGGTCTTTCTCTGTTCCTAGGCTGGAACACAGTGGCAAAATCATAGCTCACTGCAGCCTCAAACTCCTGGGCTCAAGGGGTCCTCCTGTCTTCGTTTCCCAAAGTACTGGGATTAGAGGCATGAGCCATGATGCCTGGCCTTTTTACTTATTTATTTATTTATTTATTGGGATCTTAATTTTAAAGTCCATTTGTATGACCCTTTTATTTATTGAAGATACCAATCTATTGTCTGCTATATTGTTATAAATGTTTTCTCAATTAAGTGTATTGCTTAATTTATAGTTTTTTTTTGTTTTGTTTTGTTTTTTTTGAGACGGAGTCTCGCTTTGTCACCCAGACTGGAGTGCAGTGGCTGGATCTCAGCTCACTGCAAGCTCCGCCTCCTGGGTTCACATCAGTCTCCTGCCTCAGACTACAGGCGCCCATCACCACGCCCGGCTAAGCCGTTTTTTGTATTTTTTAGTAGAGACGGGGTTTCACCGTGTTAGCCAGGATGGTCTCGATCTCCTGACCTCGTGATCCGCCCGTCTCGGCCTCCCAAAGTGCTGGGATTACAGGCTTGAGCCACTGCGCCCGGCCAATTTATAGTTCTATGAATATTTTTGTCACAGGCTGAACTCCCAATTTTGGGGTTCAGTCAACCTGGGAGGCCATGTGGGTTCTTGGCTTTGCACAAGAAGGAATTCAAGAGCAAGCCAACAGAATGAAGAAGAAAGCACATTTAATAAGAAAGTAAAGGACTGCTGGGCGCCATGGCTCACGCCTGTAATCCCAGCACTTTAGGAGGCCGAGGTGGTGGATCACCTGAGGTCAGGAGTTCAAGACCAGCCTGGCCAACACGGCAAAATCCCATTTCTAGTAAAAATACACAAATTAGCCAGGCATGGTGGCACACACCTGTAGTACCAACTACTTGGGAGGTTGAGGCAGGAGAATTGCCTGAACTCGGGAGGCAGAGGGTGTAGTGAGCCAAGATTGTGCCACTGCACTCCAGCCTGGGTGACAAAGTGAGACTCCATCTCAAAAAAAAAAGAAGAAAGTAAAGGACTTCGGGAGGCTGAGGTGAGTGGATAACTTGAGCCCAGGAGTTCGACACCAGCCTGAGCAACATACGGGGACCCAGTCTCTACAAAAAATTTAAAAATTAGCCAGGCTGGTGTTCTGCACCTGTAGTCTCAGCTACTTGGGAGGCTGGGGCGGCAGGATTGCTTGAGCCCAGGAGGTAGAGGCTGCAGTGAACTATGATCATGCCACTGCACTCCAGCCTGGGCAACAGAGCAAGACACTGTCAATAAAGAAAGAAATAAATAAAGTGAGCAAAATCCCCCGGTGACCATCCAGCAGGCCCCAGAGACAAAAACTCCTCATCTGAGGAATTTGGAAGTTATTAGACTTCCCTGTTATCTAAAGACACTTGGTTCCAGGCCTCTTTTCAACTTAAAATGTATACGTAACAAGGATTTCTATACATCTCCGGAATGCATGCATGCCAAAACTGGTTGTTCAACCCTTGCTAACATTAAGACACCAAAATGTCTAAAAATGTAATCATTTATCATGCAGGTTACCCTTCAGCTCCTGCTTTAGGTTCATAAATATCCCTAAGGAAAAGACTACCGCAGTGGCTCAGTGCTCTCGCTGACGCGCCCCATTGCACTTTTCTGCAATGTTCCTTCTTTCTATAATAATAAAACTTTCCTTTTTCACACCTGTACTGTTGTCAGCAAATTCTTCTTACCAATCCTCAAGTTGACTGTTACCAGAAAGGGGTCCCAGTCCAGACCCCAAGAGAGGGTTCTTCAACCTCTCCCAAGAAAGAATTCAGGGTGAGTCTATAAAGTGAAAGCAAGTTTATTAAGAAAGTAAAGGAATCGGTGGGGTGCAGTGGCTCACTCCTGTAATCCCAGCACTTTGGGAGGGCGAGGCGGGCAGATCACGAAGTCAGGAATTCGAGACCAGCCTGGTCAACATGGTGCAATCCCGTCTCTACTAAAAATACAAAAAGTAGTTGGGTGTGGTGGTGGGCACCTGTAATCCCAGCTGTTTGGGAGGCTGAGGCAGGAGAATCGTTTGAACCCAGGAGGCAGAGGGGGCAGGGAGCTGAGATCATGCCATTGCACTCCAGCCTAGGCAACAGGGCGAGACTGTCTCAAAAAAAAGAAAGAAAGAAAGAAAGAAATATATTCATGTACATTTCCACATTTCCGATAAAACAACATAGGGTCTATACACTATAGTCTATTTGTGGTTTTTTCCACCTCATTGTAGCCCCTTCTCAAGGCCCTAAAACTAGTGGAGCCAGTGAGCTATTGGGGAGTTCCTGAAGGGCGACCACTCTTTCCACTCATTTCTAAAATAATAAGTTATGAAAAAAATAATTTTTATCTGACTAATGCTAGTCCTTTTTTTCTTTTTTCTTTTTTTAAAAAAGGGTCTTGCTTTGTTACCCAGGCTGGAGTGCAGTGGCATGATCACAGCCCACTGCAGCCTCGACCTCCTGGGCTCAAGCAATCCTTCCAATTCAGCCTCCTGAGTAGCTGGGACTACAGATAGGTACCACCACACCTGGCTAATTTTTTTTTATTTTTGGTAGAAAAGGGGTTTCTTGGCTGTGTGCAGTGGCTCACGCCATAATCCCGCACTTTGGAAGACAAAGGGGGGCGGATCACTTGAGGTCAGGAATTCGAGACCAGGGTGACCAACATGGTGAAACCCCCATCTCTACTAAAAAGACAAAATTAGCAGGGGGTGGTGGTACATGCCTGTAATTCCAGCTGCTTGGGAAGCTATTATTTTTAGTAATAATAATACGTTAGTAATTTTTGTATTTTGTATTTTCACCATGTTGGTCAGGCTGGTCTTGAACTCCTGACCTCAGGTGATCCACCCACCTTGGCCTCCCAAAGCGCTGGGATTACAGGCGTGAGTCACCACACCTGGCCACTGAAAACAGTTTTATTGAGGCAGCAGTGTTACAGCTCTGTAACTGCTCCTGCAGGGCAGAGCTACCCAGTAGTCAGTGTGTTGAGAGTAGCAGCTAAGGGGCAGTTCCACAGTCATATTTATACCCACTTTTAATTACATGCAAATTAAGGGATGGGTTTTTCAGAAATTTCTAGGAGAAAGGTGTAACTCCCAGGTTGTTGCCATGGAAAGGGGCAGTAACTTCTGGGTGTTGCCATGGCAATGGTAAGCTGACATGGCATTGGTGGACTGGTGGACACGTCTTATGGAGAGGTGCTTTCCCCTCTTCCCTGTTTCAGCTAGTCTTCAGTCTGGTCTGGAGTAAAGGCCTGCCTCCTACCTCACAACTGCTGCTAATCAGGGTGTATACTAAGGGCAACTTGACTCTATGCTCCCAGTTTGCAATATCTAGCTTGACCCAAATAGAACCTCTCTCTTACTATTGTCATTTTTGTAGAGAAAAGGTCTTGCTCTTGTTGCCCAGACTGGAATGCAGTGGCAGGATCTTAGCTCACCATAGCCTCAAATTCCTGGGCTCAAGCAATCCCCCTGCTTCAGCCTCCTGAGTAGCTGGAACTACAGGCATGAGCCACCATGCCTGGCTAATTTTTAAACTTTGTGTACAGATGGGGTCTCACTATGTTGCCCAGGCTGTTCTCAAACTCCTGGCAAGCAATCCTCCCAACTCGGCCTCCCAGAATCCTGGATTACAGGAGTGCGCCACTATGCCCAGCCCCAAATAAATTCTGTACTTATTTTAATTTTGCTTCAGCTTCCTTTCAGGTTGACAGTTCCCAGTTGACTCTCAAAATGTTTATGAAATTAAGCCATTTCAGTGGGGCATGGTGGCTCATGCCTGTAATCCCAGCACTTTGGGAGACCCAGGTGGGCAGATCACTTGAGGTCAGGAGCTTGAGACCAGACTGGCCAACATGGTAAAACCCTGTCTCTACTAAAAATACCAAAAAAAAAAGTCAACCAGGCATGGTAGCGCACGCCTGTAATCCCAGCTACTCGGGAGGTTGAGGTGGGAGAAACACTTGAACCTGGGAGGTGGAGGTTGCAGTGAGCCGAGATCATGCCACTGTACTTCAGCCTGGGCAACAGAGAGAGATTTCATTTAAAAAAAAAAAAAAAAGGCAATTTATTTAGTGATGTAAAATTTTCATGGATATATAAGGGAATCAGGCAGTCCTCAAGGAGGAAGAAGATGAAGCAACAGAGCAGGGGAGGAAGAGGAGGAAGGAGAATCTCCCCCAGGCTGAGCAGCCCGGGGCACTGAGCTCTAGATGTTTGCACCTCTCCTTTGTTTTCCCCATCTCTTCCCTACTCCCCAGGCCAGTGACATGGCAAGTCCTGGACAACTGGAAGGAAAGAGAATGAAGGATGGAACTGGGGCGGCAGCTGTGATGGCCAAACAGGTCCTTCTAACTGGGCAGCACGGAGGCCACTTTTGTCAGCCTGAGAGTTGCAGAAGTAGATGGTCGGGAATCCCCTGCTTGGGGAATGGCACAATAGGTAGATTAGAAAGTTGGAGAACAGGAACTGTAAGCCACTAGCAGGAACATGGTTGAAGAGCCGACTGTAGAGTCCAGACTGAGGAAGGAGGTAGAAAAGGAACAATAAGCAAGGAAGCAGAGGAGGCTGTGGCAAGGACAAGGGGCAGCCCCAGTTATTCTAAGGGAAAAGGAGAGAGGGAGTTGAGAGGCTGAAATGGAAGGAGCTCTCTCATGTGGCCAGCCTTTCGAGGTTACTGGAGCAGAGGAGGTAAAGGGACCATGTATACCAGTGGTGGAACTGTGATAAATAAGTATGAGGCCGGGCGCAGTGGCGCATGCCTGTAATCCCAGCACCTTGGGAGACCAAAGCAAGTGGATCACTTGAGGTCAGGAGTTCGAGACCAGCCTGGCCAACGTGGTGAAACCCCATCTCTACTAAAAATACAAAAAATTAGCTGGGTGTGGTGGCAGGCGCCTGTAATCCCAGCTACTCAGGAGGCTGAGGCAGGAGAATCACTTGAACCCGGGACGTGGAGGCTGCAGCAAGCTGAGATCGTGCCATTGGACGTGACAGCCTGGGCGACAATAGCGAAATTCCGTCCCCCCTCACAAAATAAATAAATAAATAAATAAGTATGCTGAAGCCACTGAGGATGAGGGCAAGACACCGGGGTAAGGGAAGCCTGGTAGCCAGGTCCCAAAGCCATTCTAGAGGGCTGCGGAATGGCCCAGAGAAGAAGTTCTCAGCTAAGTCAATGACACTAATGACTAATTGATGGTTGTAATCATTTCTTCTTTTTTTTTCTTTCTTTTTTTTTTTTTTGAAACAAGGTCTTGCTCTGTCACCCAGGCTGGAGTGCAGTGGCCCAATCTTGGCTCACTACAGCCCTGAACTCCTGGGTTCAAGCGATCCCCCTTCCTCAGCTTCTCAAAGTAGCATTACAATCAGCACCAGGAATTGAGCCCAGCTGAACTGTGCCACCATATGCATAGCAACTACAGCTGAAATCTAGATGGGAGTGCCGTGTGTGAGGCAGGTGTTGGTAGGTGACAGTGGAGAGGACATGCAGATATCCTGCGCATATGTAACTACTGTTGGAGTTTAGAGGAGGTCAGTAAACAATGCCCCTCTTTTCTTCACCCAAGTTTAGAATTAATGGAGAGATGGGACTCAGATGGAATCCATTCAGATGAATTGCTCACTCATTCAACAAAATTTATTGAGCATTATTTATATGTGCCAGGATGTACCAATGATACAGAGAGAATAAAACAGCAAAATCCCTACTCTTGTTGAGCTTACATTCTGGTTGGAAGAGATGGACAGTAAATTAAACAAATAAAGCATAGGCTGGGTGTGATGGCTCATGCCTGTAATCCTAGCACTTTGGGAGGCTGAGGCGGGAGGATCACTTGAGGTCAGGAGTTCAAAACCAGCCTGGCCAACATGGTGAAACCCC
>NW_022330826.1:0-3512 GCF_002776525.5 Piliocolobus tephrosceles | reverse complement strand
CAAAAAAAAAAAAAAAAAAAAAAATACAAAAATTAGCTGGGTGTGGTGGCAGGCACCTATAATCCCAGCTACTTGGGAGTCTGAGGCAGAAGAATTGCTTGAACCCGGAAGGCGGGGAGGTTGCATTGAGCCGAGATTGCGCTCCAGGCTGGGTGACACAGCGAGGCTCCATCTCAAAAAAAAAAAAGGAAAAAAAAAATTAAGTAAAGCGTATGGTATGTTAGAATGAAGCAAAGAGGAGTGGAGAGTACTGGGGTGTGACTGTGAGCAAGATGGTCAGGAAAGGCCTTGCTGATAAGCTTATGAGGGGGAAAGATTGGAAGAAGATGATGGTCCACACCTTGCTGCTATCAGAAGGAAGAACATTTCAGGCAGGAAACTGCAAGCGCAAGGCCCCTGCCACAAGACTGGCTTGAAAGCATGATGTATGCTGATGTAACAACAACAACGACAACGACAAATGACTGTGTAGCCTATCTGAGAACTCTAAGCTAATCATGCTAATACTATTTTCCTTCCCAGTGACTGGTGTAAGGGGTGAACAATTCTGACACATGAGGTGATGTCATCTACCTAGGGGCTCCTGAGAATTGTTTCCACACTCTGATGAGAGGCCCATATTCTGTCTATGGACTTTTCCACAGCTGATGTGATGTCTGAAACTGTTGTAGCCATGTTGTGGTGAGAGGGGACTCAGCCAGCCTGAGATGGCAGAGCCAGAAAGACAGAAGGAACTTGGGATTTTCATGACATCAGTGAGCCACTGATAATGCCAAGGCTTCAGCTGCACAAAGACCAATTCAGTATCATGTCAAGCCTGGGCAAGTTGGTGTGTATGGTTCAATGAATGTGTAGGTTGATGACAATGTGTGTAAGTTCAGAAAATTATATGAGGATCCAGTTATTATACTTTTTCATTAAAACCTTATAAAAACAAAACATCATTATATGACAATCATATTGGCAAAAATAAAAAATGTCAGAGAGGGCTAGGTGCAGTGGCTCACACCTGTAATCCCAGCACTTTGGGAGTCTGTGACAGGAGGATTGCTTAAGCCCAGGATTTCAAGATCACCCTGGGCAACATGGTGAGACCTTGTCTGTATAAAAAATTTAAAAATTGGCCAGGTGTGGTGGCTCACGCCTGTAATCCCAGCACTTTGGGAGGCCTAGGCAGGTGAATCACCTGAGGCCAGGAGTTCAAGACCAGCATGGCCAACATGGTGAAATCCAGTCTCTGCTAAAAATGCAAAAAATTAGCCAGGTGTTGTGATGGTAGCCTATAGTCCCAGCTACTCGGGAGGCTGAGGCAGGAGAATCACTTGAATCCAGGAGGCAGAGGCTGTAGTGAGCCAAGATGGCAACACTGCAGTCCATCCTGGGAGACAGAGTGAGACTTTGTCTCAAAAATAAAAATAAAAAATAAAATAAAAAACTATTTAGCATGGTGGTTCACGCTATAGTCCCAGCTACTAGGGAGGTTGAGGTGGGAGGATCACTTAAGCACAGGAGTTCAAAGCTGCAGTGAATTATGACCATACCACTGCCCTCCAGCCTGGGCAACAGAGAGAGACACTGCCTCTTTAAAAAAAAAAAAGTTAGCTCTTAGTACACAACAGCTGCCCATTCCCCACCCTACAGAAGGCAGCTGTGCACCAGTTCCTGGATCAGCATGTAAACAGCTTGCATGAACCAGGGTATGCAAAAAAAAAAAAAAAAAAAAGCCTGATGTCCAAATATTGAGGATCTGTGCTCAGATCCCTGATTACTGCTTTTCATCACAGAGGTGCAGAGAAAGAGAGAGGTGGCCATTGTTTTCTGGACATCTCCCGTTGCTGCAAGCCCCTTCCACTCTGACTAACGTAATTCCCAGGACATTTAACAGGCCAGTGCCCTTTTTCTTCCTCTTTCATTTTTCTCTTTTCTTCCTTTTGAGGGCCAGGCATTAAAGACCAGGACATTAAAAAGAAACTACATATATGGGGGATATTAGAAGGTGAGTGTTCATGTTCCGGGAAAGGCTCAGGCTCAGAAAAACCCTGAAAACATAAGATTACTTGTCAGGATTATCATTCTTGGTACAGAGACCACCTACAATAATTTTTTAAAATAGACAAAAACAATAACAACAACAACAACAACAAAACCCCAGCAAATCCTAGTGGAAGGAGAGAATCTGATTTCCAGAGTCACCCCATTATTAGAGTCAAATGTCCAGTTTGCATGAAAAACTCACAAGATATACAAAGAAATAGGAAATGACTCATTCAAAAATAATAATGTCACCAGAAACCATCCTGTAAAAGACCTGATGGCAGATCTACTAAATACTTCAAAACAACTGTCTTAAAGATGCTCAAAGAACTAAAGGAAGATATGCAGAAAGTCAAGAAAATGATGTATAGCCAGGTACAGTGGCATATGCCTATAGTCCCAGCTACTCTGAAGGCTGAAGCAGGAGGATCACTTGAGCCCAAGAGTTCAAGGATATGGTGCACTATGATAGTATCTGTGAATAAGTGCTGCAATCCAGCATGGGCAACATAGCAAGACTCTTGTCTCAAGAAAAAAAGAAAGGGAGAAGAGAAAAGAAGAGAAGAGGAAAGGAGAGCAGAGGAGAGAAGAGGAAAGGAGAGGAGAGGGAAGAGGGTAGAGAAAAGAGAAAACAAAACAATGTATGAACAATATATCTATTGTTCAATTTATTCAACAATAAATTTCTATTTATGATAGAAATATCAGTAAAGGCATAGAAAACCTAGAAAGAAACCAGAAAGAACTTCTGGAGCTGAAAAGTACAATAACTGAAATGAAAAATTTACTAGAGGGATTCAAAAGCAGATTTGAACAGGCAGAAGAAAGAATTGTTGAATATAAAGATAGGACAATAGAAATTATCAAGTCTGAGGAACAGAAAGAACAAAGATTGAAGAAAAGTGAACAGCTCAGGAAACGCTGTGGGATGCCATCAAGCAGACCAGTATAGTCATTGTGGAAGTTCCAGAGGAAGAGAAAGAGGCAGAGAGAACATTTGAAGAAATAATGGTTGAAAACCTGCTAAATTTGATGAAAGACATGAATATAAATATCTAAGAAGCTCAACAAACTCCAAGTAGGATGAATTTAGGGAGACTCACACCAAGACACATTATAAATAAACTTTTGAAGGCGAAAGACCGAGAGAGAATCTTGAAAACAGCAAAAAAGAGTGATTTATCACATGCTAGGAACCCTCAAAAGGATTATCAGCAGATTTCTTATCAGAAATTTTGGAGACCAGAAGGCAGTGAATTGATATACAGTCATGCATCACTTAATGACACAAGTATATCTGAGAAATGCACTGTGATTTCATCCTTGTGCAGACATCATAGAGTGCACTTACACAAGCCTAGATGGTATAGCCTACTATGTATCTAGGTATATGGCATAGCCTATTACTACTAGGCTACAAATATGTATGGCGTGTGTGTGTGTGTGTGTGTGTGTGTGTGTGTGTGTGTGTGTGTGTG
>NW_022330825.1:19255-22767 GCF_002776525.5 Piliocolobus tephrosceles | reverse complement strand
CACACACACACACACACACACACACACACACACACACACACACACACGCCATACATATTTGTAGCCTAGTAGTAATAGGCTATGCCATATACCTAGATACATAGTAGGCTATACCATCTAGGCTTGTGTAAGTGCACTCTATGATGTCTGCACAAGGATGAAATCACAGTGCATTTCTCAGATATACTTGTGTCATTAAGTGATGCATGACTGTATATCAATTCACTGCCTTCTGGTCTCCAAAATTTCTGATAAGAAATCTGCTGATAATCCTTTTGAGGGTTCCTAGCATGTGATAAATCACTCTTTTTTGCTGTTTTCAAGATTCTCTCTCGGTCTTTCGCCTTCAAAAGTTTATTTATAATGTGTCTTGGTGTGAGTCTCCCTAAATTCATCCTACTTGGAGTTTGTTGAGCTTCTTAGATATTTATATTCATGTCTTTCATCAAATTTAGCAGGTTTTCAACCATTATTTCTTCAAATGTTCTCTCTGCCTCTTTCTCTTCCTCTGGAACTTCCACAATGACTATACTGGTCTGCTTGATGGCATCCCACAGCGTTTCCTGAGCTGTTCACTTTTCTTCAATCTTTGTTCTTTCTGTTCCTCAGACTTGATAATTTCTATTGTCCTATCTTTATATTCAACAATTCTTTCTTCTGCCTGTTCAAATCTGCTTTTGAATCCCTCTAGTAAATTTTTCATTTCAGTTATTGTACTTTTCAGCTCCAGAAGTTCTTTCTGGTTTCTTTCTAGGTTTTCTATGCCTTTACTGATATTTCTATCATAAATAGAAATTTATTGTTGAATAAATTGAACAATAGATATATTGTTCATACATTGTTTTGTTTTCTCTTTTCTCTACCCTCTTCCCTCTCCTCTCCTTTCCTCTTCTCTCCTCTGCTCTCCTTTCCTCTTCTCTTCTTTTCTCTTCTCCCTTTCTTTTTTTCTTGAGACAAGAGTCTTGCTATGTTGCCCATGCTGGATTGCAGCACTTATTCACAGATACTATCATAGTGCACCATATCCTTGAACTCTTGGGCTCAAGTGATCCTCCTGCTTCAGCCTTCAGAGTAGCTGGGACTATAGGCATATGCCACTGTACCTGGCTATACATCATTTTCTTGACTTTCTGCATATCTTCCTTTAGTTCTTTGAGCATCTTTAAGACAGTTGTTTTGAAGTATTTAGTAGATCTGCCATCAGGTCTTTTACAGGATGGTTTCTGGTGACATTATTATTTTTGAATGAGTCATTTCCTATTTCTTTGTATATCTTGTGAGTTTTTCATGCAAACTGGACATTTGACTCTAATAATGGGGTGACTCTGGAAATCAGATTCTCTCCTTCCACTAGGATTTGCTGGGGTTTTGTTGTTGTTGTTGTTGTTATTGTTTTTGTCTATTTTAAAAAATTATTGTAGGTGGTCTCTGTACCAAGAATGATAATCCTGACAAGTAATCTTATGTTTTCAGGGTTTTTCTGAGCCTGAGCCTTTCCCGGAACATGAACACTCACCTTCTAATATCCCCCATATATGTAGTTTCTTTTTAATGTCCTGGTCTTTAATGCCTGGCCCTCAAAAGGAAGAAAAGAGAAAAATGAAAGAGGAAGAAAAAGGGCACTGGCCTGTTAAATGTCCTGGGAATTACGTTAGTCAGAGTGGAAGGGGCTTGCAGCAACGGGAGATGTCCAGAAAACAATGGCCACCTCTCTCTTTCTCTGCACCTCTGTGATGAAAAGCAGTAATCAGGGATCTGAGCACAGATCCTCAATATTTGGACATCAGGCTTTTTTTTTTTTTTTTTTTTGCATACCCTGGTTCATGCAAGCTGTTTACATGCTGATCCAGGAACTGGTGCACAGCTGCCTTCTGTAGGGTGGGGAATGGGCAGCTGTTGTGTACTAAGAGCTAACTTTTTTTTTTTTAAAGAGGCAGTGTCTCTCTCTGTTGCCCAGGCTGGAGGGCAGTGGTATGGTCATAATTCACTGCAGCTTTGAACTCCTGTGCTTAAGTGATCCTCCCACCTCAACCTCCCTAGTAGCTGGGACTATAGCGTGAACCACCATGCTAAATAGTTTTTTATTTTATTTTTTATTTTTATTTTTGAGACAAAGTCTCACTCTGTCTCCCAGGATGGACTGCAGTGTTGCCATCTTGGCTCACTACAGCCTCTGCCTCCTGGATTCAAGTGATTCTCCTGCCTCAGCCTCCCGAGTAGCTGGGACTATAGGCTACCATCACAACACCTGGCTAATTTTTTGCATTTTTAGCAGAGACTGGATTTCACCATGTTGGCCATGCTGGTCTTGAACTCCTGGCCTCAGGTGATTCACCTGCCTAGGCCTCCCAAAGTGCTGGGATTACAGGCGTGAGCCACCACACCTGGCCAATTTTTAAATTTTTTATACAGACAAGGTCTCACCATGTTGCCCAGGGTGATCTTGAAATCCTGGGCTTAAGCAATCCTCCTGTCACAGACTCCCAAAGTGCTGGGATTACAGGTGTGAGCCACTGCACCTAGCCCTCTCTGACATTTTTTATTTTTGCCAATATGATTGTCATATAATGATGTTTTGTTTTTATAAGGTTTTAATGAAAAAGTATAATAACTGGATCCTCATATAATTTTCTGAACTTACACACATTGTCATCAACCTACACATTCATTGAACCATACACACCAACTTGCCCAGGCTTGACATGATACTGAATTGGTCTTTGTGCAGCTGAAGCCTTGGCATTATCAGTGGCTCACTGATGTCATGAAAATCCCAAGTTCCTTCTGTCTTTCTGGCTCTGCCATCTCAGGCTGGCTGAGTCCCCTCTCACCACAACATGGCTACAACAGTTTCAGACATCACATCAGCTGTGGAAAAGTCCATAGACAGAATATGGGCCTCTCATCAGAGTGTGGAAACAATTCTCAGGAGCCCCTAGGTAGATGACATCACCTCATGTGTCAGAATTGTTCACCCCTTACACCAGTCACTGGGAAGGAAAATAGTATTAGCATGATTAGCTTAGAGTTCTCAGATAGGCTACACAGTCATTTGTCGTTGTCGTTGTTGTTGTTACATCAGCATACATCATGCTTTCAAGCCAGTCTTGTGGCAGGGGCCTTGCGCTTGCAGTTTCCTGCCTGAAATGTTCTTCCTTCTGATAGCAGCAAGGTGTGGACCATCATCTTCTTCCAATCTTTCCCCCTCATAAGCTTATCAGCAAGGCCTTTCCTGACCATCTTGCTCACAGTCACACCCCAGTACTCTCCACTCCTCTTTGCTTCATTCTAACATACCATACGCTTTACTTAATTTTTTTTTTCCTTTTTTTTTTTTGAGATGGAGCCTCGCTGTGTCACCCAGCCTGGAGCGCAATCTCGGCTCAATGCAACCTCCCCGCCTTCCGGGTTCAAGCAATTCTTCTGCCTCAGACTCCCAAGTAGCTGGGATTATAGGTGCCTGCCACCACACCCAGCTAATTTTTGTATTTTTTTTTTTTTTTTTTTTTTTG
>NW_022330825.1:0-18855 GCF_002776525.5 Piliocolobus tephrosceles | reverse complement strand
GGGGTTTCACCATGTTGGCCAGGCTGGTTTTGAACTCCTGACCTCAAGTGATCCTCCCGCCTCAGCCTCCCAAAGTGCTAGGATTACAGGCATGAGCCATCACACCCAGCCTATGCTTTATTTGTTTAATTTACTGTCCATCTCTTCCAACCAGAATGTAAGCTCAACAAGAGTAGGGATTTTGCTGTTTTATTCTCTCTGTATCATTGGTACATCCTGGCACATATAAATAATGCTCAATAAATTTTGTTGAATGAGTGAGCAATTCATCTGAATGGATTCCATCTGAGTCCCATCTCTCCATTAATTCTAAACTTGGGTGAAGAAAAGAGGGGCATTGTTTACTGACCTCCTCTAAACTCCAACAGTAGTTACATATGCGCAGGATATCTGCATGTCCTCTCCACTGTCACCTACCAACACCTGCCTCACACACGGCACTCCCATCTAGATTTCAGCTGTAGTTGCTATGCATATGGTGGCACAGTTCAGCTGGGCTCAATTCCTGGTGCTGATTGTAATGCTACTTTGAGAAGCTGAGGAAGGGGGATCGCTTGAACCCAGGAGTTCAGGGCTGTAGTGAGCCAAGATTGGGCCACTGCACTCCAGCCTGGGTGACAGAGCAAGACCTTGTTTCAAAAAAAAAAAAAAGAAAGAAAAAAAAAGAAGAAATGATTACAACCATCAATTAGTCATTAGTGTCATTGACTTAGCTGAGAACTTCTTCTCTGGGCCATTCCGCAGCCCTCTAGAATGGCTTTGGGACCTGGCTACCAGGCTTCCCTTACCCCGGTGTCTTGCCCTCATCCTCAGTGGCTTCAGCATACTTATTTATTTATTTATTTATTTTGTGAGGGGGGACGGAATTTCGCTATTGTCGCCCAGGCTGTCACGTCCAATGGCACGATCTCAGCTTGCTGCAGCCTCCACGTCCCGGGTTCAAGTGATTCTCCTGCCTCAGCCTCCTGAGTAGCTGGGATTACAGGCGCCTGCCACCACACCCAGCTAATTTTTTGTATTTTTAGTAGAGATGGGGTTTCACCACGTTGGCCAGGCTGGTCTCGAACTCCTGACCTCAAGTGATCCACTTGCTTTGGTCTCCCAAGGTGCTGGGATTACAGGCATGCGCCACTGCGCCCGGCCTCATACTTATTTATCACAGTTCCACCACTGGTATACATGGTCCCTTTACCTCCTCTGCTCCAGTAACCTCGAAAGGCTGGCCACATGAGAGAGCTCCTTCCATTTCAGCCTCTCAACTCCCTCTCTCCTTTTCCCTTAGAATAACTGGGGCTGCCCCTTGTCCTTGCCACAGCCTCCTCTGCTTCCTTGCTTATTGTTCCTTTTCTACCTCCTTCCTCAGTCTGGACTCTACAGTCGGCTCTTCAACCATGTTCCTGCTAGTGGCTTACAGTTCCTGTTCTCCAACTTTCTAATCTACCTATTGTGCCATTCCCCAAGCAGGGGATTCCCGACCATCTACTTCTGCAACTCTCAGGCTGACAAAAGTGGCCTCCGTGCTGCCCAGTTAGAAGGACCTGTTTGGCCATCACAGCTGCCGCCCCAGTTCCATCCTTCATTCTCTTTCCTTCCAGTTGTCCAGGACTTGCCATGTCACTGGCCTGGGGAGTAGGGAAGAGATGGGGAAAACAAAGGAGAGGTGCAAACATCTAGAGCTCAGTGCCCCGGGCTGCTCAGCCTGGGGGAGATTCTCCTTCCTCCTCTTCCTCCCCTGCTCTGTTGCTTCATCTTCTTCCTCCTTGAGGACTGCCTGATTCCCTTATATATCCATGAAAATTTTACATCACTAAATAAATTGCCTTTTTTTTTTTTTTTTAAATGAAATCTCTCTCTGTTGCCCAGGCTGAAGTACAGTGGCATGATCTCGGCTCACTGCAACCTCCACCTCCCAGGTTCAAGTGTTTCTCCCACCTCAACCTCCCGAGTAGCTGGGATTACAGGCGTGCGCTACCATGCCTGGTTGACTTTTTTTTTTGGTATTTTTAGTAGAGACAGGGTTTTACCATGTTGGCCAGTCTGGTCTCAAGCTCCTGACCTCAAGTGATCTGCCCACCTGGGTCTCCCAAAGTGCTGGGATTACAGGCATGAGCCACCATGCCCCACTGAAATGGCTTAATTTCATAAACATTTTGAGAGTCAACTGGGAACTGTCAACCTGAAAGGAAGCTGAAGCAAAATTAAAATAAGTACAGAATTTATTTGGGGCTGGGCATAGTGGCGCACTCCTGTAATCCAGGATTCTGGGAGGCCGAGTTGGGAGGATTGCTTGCCAGGAGTTTGAGAACAGCCTGGGCAACATAGTGAGACCCCATCTGTACACAAAGTTTAAAAATTAGCCAGGCATGGTGGCTCATGCCTGTAGTTCCAGCTACTCAGGAGGCTGAAGCAGGGGGATTGCTTGAGCCCAGGAATTTGAGGCTATGGTGAGCTAAGATCCTGCCACTGCATTCCAGTCTGGGCAACAAGAGCAAGACCTTTTCTCTACAAAAATGACAATAGTAAGAGAGAGGTTCTATTTGGGTCAAGCTAGATATTGCAAACTGGGAGCATAGAGTCAAGTTGCCCTTAGTATACACCCTGATTAGCAGCAGTTGTGAGGTAGGAGGCAGGCCTTTACTCCAGACCAGACTGAAGACTAGCTGAAACAGGGAAGAGGGGAAAGCACCTCTCCATAAGACGTGTCCACCAGTCCACCAATGCCATGTCAGCTTACCATTGCCATGGCAACACCCAGAAGTTACTGCCCCTTTCCATGGCAACAACCTGGGAGTTACACCTTTCTCCTAGAAATTTCTGAAAAACCCATCCCTTAATTTGCATGTAATTAAAAGTGGGTATAAATATGACTGTGGAACTGCCCCTTAGCTGCTACTCTCAACACACTGACTACTGGGTAGCTCTGCCCTGCAGGAGCAGTTACAGAGCTGTAACACTGCTGCCTCAATAAAACTGTTTTCAGTGGCCAGGTGTGGTGACTCACGCCTGTAATCCCAGCGCTTTGGGAGGCCAAGGTGGGTGGATCACCTGAGGTCAGGAGTTCAAGACCAGCCTGACCAACATGGTGAAAATACAAAATACAAAAATTACTAACGTATTATTATTACTAAAAATAATAGCTTCCCAAGCAGCTGGAATTACAGGCATGTACCACCACCCCCTGCTAATTTTGTCTTTTTAGTAGAGATGGGGGTTTCACCATGTTGGTCACCCTGGTCTCGAATTCCTGACCTCAAGTGATCCGCCCCCCTTTGTCTTCCAAAGTGCGGGATTATGGCGTGAGCCACTGCACACAGCCAAGAAACCCCTTTTCTACCAAAAATAAAAAAAAATTAGCCAGGTGTGGTGGTACCTATCTGTAGTCCCAGCTACTCAGGAGGCTGAATTGGAAGGATTGCTTGAGCCCAGGAGGTCGAGGCTGCAGTGGGCTGTGATCATGCCACTGCACTCCAGCCTGGGTAACAAAGCAAGACCCTTTTTTAAAAAAAGAAAAAAGAAAAAAAGGACTAGCATTAGTCAGATAAAAATTATTTTTTTCATAACTTATTATTTTAGAAATGAGTGGAAAGAGTGGTCGCCCTTCAGGAACTCCCCAATAGCTCACTGGCTCCACTAGTTTTAGGGCCTTGAGAAGGGGCTACAATGAGGTGGAAAAAACCACAAATAGACTATAGTGTATAGACCCTATGTTGTTTTATCGGAAATGTGGAAATGTACATGAATATATTTCTTTCTTTCTTTCTTTCTTTTTTTTGAGACAGTCTCGCCCTGTTGCCTAGGCTGGAGTGCAATGGCATGATCTCAGCTCCCTGCCCCCTCTGCCTCCTGGGTTCAAACGATTCTCCTGCCTCAGCCTCCCAAACAGCTGGGATTACAGGTGCCCACCACCACACCCAACTACTTTTTGTATTTTTAGTAGAGACGGGATTGCACCATGTTGACCAGGCTGGTCTCGAATTCCTGACTTCGTGATCTGCCCGCCTCGCCCTCCCAAAGTGCTGGGATTACAGGAGTGAGCCACTGCACCCCACCGATTCCTTTACTTTCTTAATAAACTTGCTTTCACTTTATAGACTCACCCTGAATTCTTTCTTGGGAGAGGTTGAAGAACCCTCTCTTGGGGTCTGGACTGGGACCCCTTTCTGGTAACAGTCAACTTGAGGATTGGTAAGAAGAATTTGCTGACAACAGTACAGGTGTGAAAAAGGAAAGTTTTATTATTATAGAAAGAAGGAACATTGCAGAAAAGTGCAATGGGGCGCGTCAGCGAGAGCACTGAGCCACTGCGGTAGTCTTTTCCTTAGGGATATTTATGAACCTAAAGCAGGAGCTGAAGGGTAACCTGCATGATAAATGATTACATTTTTAGACATTTTGGTGTCTTAATGTTAGCAAGGGTTGAACAACCAGTTTTGGCATGCATGCATTCCGGAGATGTATAGAAATCCTTGTTACGTATACATTTTAAGTTGAAAAGAGGCCTGGAACCAAGTGTCTTTAGATAACAGGGAAGTCTAATAACTTCCAAATTCCTCAGATGAGGAGTTTTTGTCTCTGGGGCCTGCTGGATGGTCACCGGGGGATTTTGCTCACTTTATTTATTTCTTTCTTTATTGACAGTGTCTTGCTCTGTTGCCCAGGCTGGAGTGCAGTGGCATGATCATAGTTCACTGCAGCCTCTACCTCCTGGGCTCAAGCAATCCTGCCGCCCCAGCCTCCCAAGTAGCTGAGACTACAGGTGCAGAACACCAGCCTGGCTAATTTTTAAATTTTTTGTAGAGACTGGGTCCCCGTATGTTGCTCAGGCTGGTGTCGAACTCCTGGGCTCAAGTTATCCACTCACCTCAGCCTCCCGAAGTCCTTTACTTTCTTCTTTTTTTTTTGAGATGGAGTCTCACTTTGTCACCCAGGCTGGAGTGCAGTGGCACAATCTTGGCTCACTACACCCTCTGCCTCCCGAGTTCAGGCAATTCTCCTGCCTCAACCTCCCAAGTAGTTGGTACTACAGGTGTGTGCCACCATGCCTGGCTAATTTGTGTATTTTTACTAGAAATGGGATTTTGCCGTGTTGGCCAGGCTGGTCTTGAACTCCTGACCTCAGGTGATCCACCACCTCGGCCTCCTAAAGTGCTGGGATTACAGGCGTGAGCCATGGCGCCCAGCAGTCCTTTACTTTCTTATTAAATGTGCTTTCTTCTTCATTCTGTTGGCTTGCTCTTGAATTCCTTCTTGTGCAAAGCCAAGAACCCACATGGCCTCCCAGGTTGACTGAACCCCAAAATTGGGAGTTCAGCCTGTGACAAAAATATTCATAGAACTATAAATTGGCCGGGCGCAGTGGCTCAAGCCTGTAATCCCAGCACTTTGGGAGGCCGAGACGGGCGGATCACGAGGTCAGGAGATCGAGACCATCCTGGCTAACACGGTGAAACCCCGTCTCTACTAAAAAATACAAAAAACGGCTTAGCCGGGCGTGGTGATGGGCGCCTGTAGTCTGAGGCAGGAGACTGATGTGAACCCAGGAGGCGGAGCTTGCAGTGAGCTGAGATCCAGCCACTGCACTCCAGTCTGGGTGACAAAGCGAGACTCCGTCTCAAAAAAAACAAAACAAAACAAAAAAAAACTATAAATTAAGCAATACACTTAATTGAGAAAACATTTATAACAATATAGCAGACAATAGATTGGTATCTTCAATAAATAAAAGGGTCATACAAATGGACTTTAAAATTAAGATCCCAATAAATAAATAAATAAATAAGTAAAAAGGCCAGGCATCATGGCTCATGCCTCTAATCCCAGTACTTTGGGAAACGAAGACAGGAGGACCCCTTGAGCCCAGGAGTTTGAGGCTGCAGTGAGCTATGATTTTGCCACTGTGTTCCAGCCTAGGAACAGAGAAAGACCCTGTCTCTAAGTAAATAAATAAGTAAAAACTGCTAACAATTTATAGAAACAGAAATATACATTTTAAAATGTTCATTTATACTAGTAATTAATTGAATTTTTTTTTTTTTAAGATGGTAGTTTTGCTCTTGCTGCCCAGGCTGGAGTGCAATGGTGCAATCTCAGCTCACTGCAGCCTCCACCTCCCAGGCTCAAGCGATTCTCCTGCCTCAGCCTCCCGAGTAGCTGGGAGTACAGGCACATGCCGTCATGCCTGGCTAATTTTTTTGTGTTTTTAGTAGAGATGGGGTTTCCCCACGTTGGCCAGGCTGGTCTCGAACTCCTGACCTCAGGTGATCCTCCTGCCTTGGCTTCCCAAAGTGCTGGATTTACAGGCATGATCCACCATGTCCAGCCTAATTGCAAATTAAAACATCTTTTTTTTTTTTTTTTTTTACCAGTGCACTGATAAGAGAGATTTATAAAGTTGTTTTCATTACTTTTGATTAGGGTGCAGTTAGGTGCACATTCCTTATGGTACTTGCTGTTGATAGTACACAATGATGCAAGCTTTCTAGGAAGTTTTTTTGCAGCGTGAATAAAAAGATTTGCAAATGTTTTTGACTCAGTAATTTCAATACTAGGTCTCTTATAAGGAAATAATCAGAAATATATACAAAAATATATGATAAGAATAGTCAATACAGCAAAAAACAAAATGATCAGCGTCTAAAAATAAGTAAATTATTACAAAATTACAATAGAACCCTATCATGAAAAAGATCATTCAACCACTGCAAATAATGATTATGAAGAATTTACAATGACATGGAAAATACTCAACATACATTGCAGTACATGAAAAATGAGGACATGGACCTATATTTATTATGTTTGCAACCATATAAAATATGTGTACAATACATTCATATGTAGCAGATACTCTGCTGAAGATGTAACTTGTGAGTTTTATTTTCACTGCTTTTGCAAAGAATGCCAGAAAGTCTGCCCCTGGGTAGCTGACTCCCCACGGAGCTCCCCTTCCTCTAGGGAAAGTAAAAGGAATTTAGCTATTTGAAAGGGCTGGTCTCCCAACTGGAGACAATCAGGCTCTATTGTCAGGGAAGGTGGGGGACCCTTGACCTACCTTTACGTATGAAAGGGCACACCAAGGACGCCCAAAAACCTATTGGAAGTCACTCTTGGGGGGAATTTTGTAGCTCTATAGTCCAGGAAGGAATTAGAACAAGCCCATTTGGGAATGATAGTAAGAGGAGTTAAAATTTTAAGAAGTAAAAATAGAACAACCCCAGTCTGGTTTAAGAGTTGGAAACACCTGGGCAAGGCCGGGCGCGGTGGCTCATGCTTGTAATCCCAGCATTTTGGGAGGCTGAGGCGGGCGGATCACGAGGTCAGGAGATCAAGACCACAGTGAAACCCTGTCTCTACTAAAAATACAAAAAATTAGCCGGGCGTGGTGGCAGGCGCCTGTAGTCCCAGCTACTCCTAGACGGTTGAGGCAGGAGAATGTCGTGAACCCGGGAGGCGGAGCTTGCAGTGAGCCGAGATCGCGCCACCGCACTCCAGCCTGGGCGACAGAGCGAGACTCCGGCTCAAAAAAAAATAAGAAAAAAAAAAAAAGGAAAACACCTGGGCAAGAAAGAAAATGTTGTTATTGTCTGGAATGGGTTTTCCTCTGAGCCAGTCCTGACATAGAGCTGGGGCTGGCGGCGGGCTTGCGGGGCAAGGCCTGGGGGGCCTGAAAGGGCTGGGCACTATGAATGAAGCCCTGGGAACTGGTAAGGACTCTGGATTAGCTGGTGCTGGGACAGCGAAATTCTTACTCTCTTGCCAGCAGTTACCGCCTTGGTGGGAACGCGCAGGAGCAGCAAAGAGTGACACCTTGTGGTGGTCAAGAGCAAGGGCAGAAACAGCCACAGACCAGAGCTAGGGACGCGTGGGCTCAGCTACAAGGGGTATGAATGTCCACAGGACTCCTTTGTGCATTACATATGCCTCGGGTTCCTGGGCAATCTCAGAGAAGGAGTAGCTCTAAGAAGGAGGTAACTGGCTAATTCAGTAGTTAAAGGATAGAACTAGTTTTTTTTTTTTTTTTTTTTTTTTTGTGAGAGGAGTCTGTCGCCCTGGCTGGGGTGCAGTGGCGCGATCTCAGGCTCACTGCAAGCTCCACCTCTCGGGATCACACCATTCTCCTGCCTCAGCCTCCCGAGTAGCTGGGACTACAGGCGCCCGCCACCACGCCCGGCTAATTTTTTGTAGTTTTAGTAGAGATGGGGTTTCACCGTGGTCTCGATCTCCTGACCTTGTGATTCGCCCGCCTCAGCCTCCCAAAGTGCTGGGATTACAGGCGTGAGCCACTGCGCCCGGCCAGGATAGAACTAGTTTTTAAAAAGGTTTTAAGTGCATCCTGATTGTTGTGGTACAACTGGCCACTGTTGGGGTTCAGAAAACAATAGCCTAAAATGAGAACCTCAGCAGCAGCTTCGTAAGCAAACGTCTTCCTCTGACTTTCTCTTCCATTCCTTGCTCTCAGTACCATTCTCCCCCAAGGTTAGCCATAAAAATGAGAGTCCCTTTTCCCTATAGTCAGCCATAAAACTTAAAAATACTACTCTAGGCCGGGCGTAGTGGCTCACACCTGTAATCCCAACACTTTGGGAGGCTGAGGAGGGCAGATCACGAGGTCAGGCGTTCAAGACCAGCCTGGCCAACATGAAGAAACCCCATCTTTACTAAAACTACAAAAATTAGCTGAGCGTGGTGGCACATGCCAGCAGTCCCAGCTATTTGGGAAACTGAGGCAGGAGAATCGCTTCAACCCAGGAGACAGAGGTTGCAGTGAACCGAGATCACACCACTGCACTCCAGCCTGGGTGATGGAGTAAGACTCCATCTCAAAAAAGCAAAACAAAACAAAAAAACTACTCGAATTTTTCCTCCACCTTTCTGTGTCAAACTGCCCATAAAGAAACTAACTGGGTGGGGCACAGTGGCTCAGGCCTATAATACCAGCACTTTGGGAGGCTGAGGCAGGCAGATGACATGAGGTCAGGAGTTCGAGACCAGCCTGGCCAACGTGATGAAACCCCATCTCTACTAAAAAATACAAAAATTAGCCAGCTATGGTGGCGCGTGCCGATAGTCCCAGCTACTCGGGAGGCTGAGGTGGGAGAATGACTTGAATCTAGGACGTGGAGGTTGCAATGAGCCGAGATCATGCCACTGCACTCTAGCCTGGGTGACAGCGAGACTCTGTCTCAAAAAAAAAAAAAAAGAAATTATCTGGATGGGTGCAGTGGCTCATGTTTGTAATCCCAGCACTTTGGGAGGCAGAGGCAAAAGTTTGATTGAGCCGGGAGTTCAAGACCCAGCCTGGACAATATAGGGAGACTCCCAGTCTTTACAAAAATAGAAATTAAAAAATTAGCCTGCTGTGGCGGTGCACTCTAGTGGTTCCAGCTACTTGGGAGGCTGACGTGGGAGGATTACTTTAGCCCAGAAGGCTGAGGCTGCAGTATGCCGTGATCATGCCACTGTACTCTAGCCTGGTGACAGAGCAAGACCCAGTCTCAAGAAAAAAAAATTATCTGACTTACCTTGTTTGACTGTAGATCATAAGACCTCCATTCCCAAGAGGTCCCTGCCCCTTATCCAGAAGGAAGGAATGCTGCAGAGAAAGGCCAAGAATCTGGAGAGACAGGCCTGGCTGGGTTTCCCCACTCAGTCTATTAGCAGTAGACCATACCCTTTCTGTCCAGTAATATGCATATATATATATATATATATATATATATTATTATTTTTTTTTTTTGAGATGGAGTCTTGCTCTGTTGCCCAGGCTGGAGTGCAGTGGCGTGATCTTGGCTCACTGCAACCTCCATCTCCCGGGTTCAAGTGATTCTCCTGCCTCAGCCTCCTGAGTAGCTAGAATTACAGGCACACGCCACCATGCCCAGCTAATTTTGTATTTTTAGTAGAGATGGAGTTTTGTCATGGATAGAGCTATTTTAACTGGGGTGATATATATTTCATTGTAGTTTTGCTATGCATTTCCATTGTGAGTAATGAGATGAAGGATTTTTTCATAACTGTTGGCCATTTGTATGTCTTATTTTTTATTTTTTATTTTTTCTGAGATGGGTCTCGCTCTGTCACCCAGGCTGGAGTGCAATGGCACGATCTCAGCTCACTGCAACCTTCGCCTTCCGGGTTCAAGTGATTCTCCTGCCTGAGCCTCCTGTGTAGCTGGGATTACAGGTGCCCACTACCACACCCAGCTAATTTTTTTGTATTTTTAGTAGAGACGGGGTTTCACCATGTTGGCCAGGTTGGTCTCGAACTCCTGACCTCAGGTGATCCACCCCCCCCTTCAGCCTCCCAAAGCATCGGGATTACAAGTGTGAGCCACCGCGCCTGGCCCAATCATATTTTTACATGGCTTTCCATACTTTGTTAAACCTAAGCATAAAAATGGACAATTCCACCTGTATCTTTGAGTATTCATTAATTGCATACTTGCTAAATAAATCTGTGTGCTTTTTCTCCTATTAACCTGCCTTTTCCAAGTTGATTTTTCAGGGAAACTTCAGAAGGCCAAGAAGAACTTATCCTCTTGGCCTCTACACCATACACATATACATTAAAAAAAAAAAAGGCCTGGTGTGGTGGCACATGCCTGTAATCCCAGCACTTTGGGAGGCTAAGGCGGGGGGATCACCTGAGGTCAGGATTTCGAGACCAGCCTGGCCAACATGGCAAAACCCCGTCTCTATTAAAAATACAAAAATTAGCTGGGCGTGGTGGTGTGCATCTGTAATCCCTGCTACTCGGGAGGCTGAGGCAGGAGAATCGCTTGAACTGGGGAGGTGGAGGTTACAGTGAGCCGAGATCGTGCCCCTGGACTCTAGCCTGGGCGACAGAGTGAGACCATGTCTCCAATAAATAAATAAATAAATAAAAGTAGGTGGAAATCAACCTCATTTTTTTTAAATGGCTGAATAGAATTCTAAGGTATGGATGTCCCATATGTTTTAAAGCTAGGCCTCTGTCCACCAACATTTAAATAATTTAGTTGTTTTTCTGCTTTTGGTTATAAATATTGCTATATTAAACATTCTTGTACATATATTGGCATATTTTTGTGATTACATCTATACGATATATTCCAATTTATACTATAACCAACAGTATGAAAGTGAATTATTTTCTTACCAACACCATTGTGTATTATTACACTTAAAAAAATTTGCCCATACCCAACACTATAGGATAAATATTATGTGTGTGTGTGTGTGTGTGTGTGTATGCTTTCATTTGCATTTTAAAGATTTTTAATGGGCTGGGCGCGGTGGCTCATGCCTGTAATCCTAACATTTTAGGAGGTCGATGGGGGTGGATCACTTGAGGTCAGGTGTTTGAGACCAGCCTGGCCAACATGGTGAAACCCTGTCTCTACTAAAAAAAACCAAAAAATTAGCCAGGCGTGAGGATTGCTTGAACCCATGAGCTGGAGGTTGCTGTGAGCCGAGATCATGCCACTGCACTCCAGCCTGGGTGATAGAGTGAGGCTCTGTCTAAAAAAAAAAAAAAAAATTAATGGCTTGGCATGTGGTGGCTCACACCTGTAATCCTAACATTTTGGGAGGCTGGGGTGGGAGGATCGCTTGAGGCCAGGAGTTCAAGACCAGCCTGGGCAACATAGCAAGGCCTTATCTCTACAAAAAAATAAAAGTATTAGCTGGGTGTAGGGCATGCACCTGTAGTCCCAGCTACTTGAGAGGCTGAGGCTGGAAGATCACTTGTGCCAGGAATTTGAGGTTGCAGTGAGCTGAGATGGCGCCACTGCACTCCAGCCTGGGCGACAGAGCAAGACTCCATCTTAGAGGAAAAAAAAAAAAAATTCAAGTTGCTTGTGTGTATATGAAGCGAAACAAACACACAGTAGTAAAAGCCCACTAAGGGAACAGTAAAGCCATTAAGGGAACAGTCTTTGGCACCAGACCATTCCCTGAGGATGTTTCCATCTCCAGGCCATGTGATTCGGTAAATCTTATAGTTAGTGGCTTTAATATTTGTAATAGGTGTAGCTTGGGAGCAGCAGTCTGGTTTGACAAGCTGGTTAGGGAACTTATCTTAAAGCCACTTTTGCTTGCCAAGAGTCACTGCTTTTACTGAAGTTTACAAGATTTTTTTTTCTTTCCAATGGCCAACTAATTATTTTAGGGATAATTTTCTTCCTATAAACCAAACAGCCAGGGGCTACAAATATATATGCATGTATACATGTGTATGTATTTAAATTTTTTCCCTCCCTTGTTTTTCCTTCCAGTCTTTAGAATTAGTCTTTACTTGTAACAGCTTGGGGGCATTGAAGATTACGGAGAAAAGTCCCCTCTAAAACATACTCTGTCCCAAGTCACTCCAGCACCACTCTTGTCTCTGTGTCTTGGCAAGGACCACCCCACACTGGGGCTGCCTCTGAGTCATTTTGTGCAGCCCGGAGCACCCCTGTGTCCTCCCACAAGTATTCTTGAATAGCACAGTTCAGAATAGGGCGTGGGAACTGGCTAGAGGTTGTAAATCCATTCTCCTTCCTCCTCTTGGCTTAGAAGGGGCTGGAACAGGGCCTGGGGTATCCAGTTCTGGACAAGTTCAGGCCAGCACAGGAGAACTAAGAGAAAAGCCAGTGTCCTCCAAGGCTAAAGGGTCTCCCTCTGTCACACTTAATGCAAAACATGAATACAAAATGCAAGCAATACTGGCCTTGGGGGATGAAAAAAACCATTCTAAAAAAAAGAAAATTCCTGCTGTAGCTTTTCTTTTTACATGGGCATGCGTCATGCGATACTTGATTTCACAATTATTCACTGACACTTTCTTGGACTGAATTTCACTCCTCCTTCTTTTAAGTCAACAATTCCCTGATCCCACTCCCTAGTGTCTCTGTCTGGGCATTTTTTATTTTTATTTTTGAGACGGAGTGTTGCTCTGTCACCCAGGCTGGAGTGCAGTGGTGTGATCTCAGTTCACTGCAACCTCTGCCTCCCAGGTTCAAGCAATTCCCCTGCCTCAGCCTCCCAAGTAGCTGGGACTACAGGTGTGTACCACTATGCCCGGCTAATTTTTTGTTTGTTTGTTTTTGTTTCTTTGAGACAGAGTCTCACTCTGTCACCCGGGCTGGAGTGCAGTGGCGTGATCTCAGTTCACTGCAACCTCTGCCTCCCAGGTTCAAGCAATTCTCCTGCCTCAGCCTCCCAAGTAGCTGGGACTACAGGCACCCACCACCACGCCTGGCTAATTTTTTTGTATTTTTAGGAGAGGTGAGTTTTCACCACGTTAGCCAGGATGGTCTCGATCTCCTGACCTTGTGATCCGCCCACCTTGGCCTCCCAAAGTGCTGGGATTACAGGGGTGAGCCACTGTGCCCAGCCAATTTTTTTGTATTTTTAGTAGTGACGGGGTTTCACCATGTTGGCCAGGCTGGTCTCAAACTCCTGACCTTGTGATCTGCCAACTTCGGCCTCCCAAAGTGCTGGGATTACAGGCGTGAGCCATCGTGCCTGGCCTTTTTTTTTTTTTTTTAATTAGAGACGAGGTCTCACTATGTTGTTCAGGCTGGTCTCAAACGCCTGACTTCAGATGATCCACCCGCCTCAGCCTCCCAAAATGCTGGGATTACAGGCATGAGCCACTGCACCCGGCCTGGTATTCTTAAGATGAGCACCCCTTTAGCCTTTTCCTTCTCCTTAGACCAGTCTTACAATATTCTACAACACTGCCTGATGATCTTTTCCCAATCACATTTAGTGGCCCTGAGTCCATGACACAACCAGCAAAAATGAGACACATACCCTATGTGGGCCCAGAAGAGACTTGTTTCTTATTCTGACATTAGGAAGTAGTTTGGATGAAGCAATGATGGAGGTCTTAGGTGGAAGCAGGTACTTCCTGCATCCTCAGGGCCCAAAGGGACTCTCTGCTTCAATACCTGAGACTTATCTGCTGGGAAGTGGAGGCGGAGTCATTGGCCCTGATCATAACCAGTTGTTATGCAGAGTAGCTGAATGGAAAAAACAAACTAACAGAAAAACAAGACCTGATGATATGTTGCCTACAAGAAACACTTCACCTACAAAGACCCACATAGACTGAGAATAAAAGGATGGAAAAAGATGCTCCACGCCAATGTAAACTGATAAAGAGCAGGAGTGGCTATACTTACATTAGACTAAATAGATTTCAAGACAAAAACTATAAGAAGAAACAAAGAAGATCATTATATAATGATAAAGGGGTCATTCAACAAGGGGATATAACAATTTTAAATAGATATGCACCCAACACTAGAGCACCCAGATATATAAAGCAAACACTATTACAGCTAAAGAGAGAGATAGACCCCAATACAATAATAACTGGAGACCTCAACAGCCTACTTTCAGCATTGGACAGATCTTCTGGATAGAAAATCAATAAAGAAACATTAGACTTAATCTGCACTGTTGACCAAATGGAACTAATAGATATTTACAGAATGTTGCATCCAATGGCTACAGAATACACATTCTTTTCCTCAGCACATGGATCATTCTCAAGGACAGACCATATCTTAGGTCACACAACAAGTCTTAATACATTTTAAAAAATTGAAGTAATGTCACGCATCTTCTCTGACCACAATGGAATAAAACTAGAAATTAATAACAAGAGAAATTTTGGAAACATACAAACACATGGAGATTAAATAATGTCCTCTGGAATGACCAGTGGGTTGATTAAGAAATTAAGAAGGAAATGGAAAAATTTCTTGAAACAAATGATAATGGAAACACAACATACCAAAACCTATGAGATACAGCAAAAGCAGTACTAAGAGGGAAGTTTATGGCAATAAACCCTTACCTTAAAAAAGTAGAAAAACAGGCCCGGCCTGGTAGCTTATGCCTGTAATCCCAGCACTTTGGGAGGCTGAGGTGGGCAGATCACTTGAGTTCAGGAGTTTGAGACCAGTCTGACCAATATGGAGAAACCCCGTCTCTACTAAAAATACAAAATTAGCCAGGCGTGGTGGCGTATGCCTGTAGTCCCAATTACTTCAGAGGCTGAGGCAGGAGAATCACTTGAACACAGGAGGCGGAGGTTGTAGTGAGCCGAGATCACACCATTGCACTCCAGCCTGGACAACAAGAGTGAAACTCCATCTTAAAACAAAAACAAAAACAAAAAACAAGTAGAAAAACATCAAATAAACAATGTAACAATGCATCTTAAAGAAATAGAAAAGCAAGAGCAATCCAAACCCAAAATTAGTAGAAGAAAAGAACAAAGATCAGAGCAGGAATAAGTGAAATTGAAATGCAGAAAACAATAAAAAAATCAATGAAATGAAAAGTTGGTTTTTTGAAAAGATAAACAAATTTGACAAACTTTTAGCCTAAGACTAAGAAAAAAAGAGAGAAGACCCAAATATATAAAATAAGAGATGAAAGAGGAAACATGACCATTGATACCACAAAAATTCAAAGGATCATCAGTCAATAGTATAAGCAAGTACATGCAAAAAATAGGAAAACCTAGAAAAAAATGGATGAATTCCTAAATACATTCAGCCTACCAAGATTGAACAATGATGAAATGCAAAACCTGAACAGACCAACAACAAATAATGAGATCAAAGCTGTAATAAAAAGTCTCCCAGCAAAGAAAAGCCTGGGACCTGATGGCTTCACTGCTGAATTTTACCAAACATTTAAAGAGAACTAATACCAACCTTACCCAAACTACTCCAAAAATAGCGGCGGAGGGAATACTTCCAAACTCATTCTACAAGGCTAGTATTACCCTGATACCAAAATGAAAGATACATCCAAAAAATAAAACTACAGGCCAATATCACTGAGGAATATTGATGCAAAAATCCTCAACAAAATATTAGTAAATTGAATTCGACAACACATTAAAAAGATCATTCATCATGACCAAGTGGGATTTATCCCAGGGATGCAAGGATAATTCAACATACCCAAATCAATCAATGTGATACATCATATCAACAGAATGAAGAACAAAAATATGATAATTTCAATGAATGCTGAAAAAGCATTTGATAAAATTCAACATCCCTTCATGATGAAAGCCCCTTAAAAACTGAAGGCACATACATCAACATAATAAAAGTCATATACAACAGACCCACAGCTAGTTTCATACTGAATGGGGGAAAACTGAGAGCCTCTTCTCTAAGATCTGGAACATAACAAGGATGCCCACTTTCACCACTGTTAATCAACACAGTTCAGGAAATTCTAGCTAGACCAATCAGACAAGGGAAATAAATAAAGGGCATCCAAACTGGAAAGGAAGAAGTCAAACTATTTTTATTTGCAGATGATATAATCTTATTTTTGGAAAACCCTAAAGACTACACACACACACACACACACACACACACACACACACGCACACAAAAAACTATTAGAACTGATAAATCAATTCAGTAAAGTTGCAGGATGCAAAATCAGCATACAAAAATCAAATGACATTTCTATATGTCAACAGCAAACAGTCTGAAAAAGAAATCAAGAAAGCAATTCCATTTACAATAGCTACAAATAAAATAAAATACTTAGAAATTAACCGAAGAAGCCAAAGTTCTCTACAATGAAAACTATACACTGATACAAGAAATTGAAGAGGACACAAATGAAAAGATATTCCATGTTCATGGATTGGAAGAATCAATATTGTTCAAACATCCATACTACCCAAAGCAACCTACAGACTCAATGCAATCCGTATCAAAATATTGATGACATTCTTCACAGAAATAGAAAAAAAAAATCCTAAAATGTATATGGAACTACAAAAGACCCACCATAGCCAAAGCTATCCTAAATAAAAAGAACAAAACTAGAGTAATCACATTCCCTGACTTCAAATTATACCAGAGAGCTAAGTAGCCAAAGTGACATGGTACTGGCATAAAAACAGACACATAGACCAATGGAACAGAATAGAGAACCCATAAATAAATCCATACATCTACAGTGAACTCATTTTTGACAAAGGTGCCAAGAATACACATTGTGGAAAGGACAGTCTCTTCAATAAATGGTGCTGGGAAAATTGAATATCCATATGCAGAAGAATGAAACCAAACCCTTATCTCTCGCCACATACAAACATCAAATCAGAATGGATTATAGACTTAATTATAAGACTCCAATCTATGAAACTACTGAAAGAAAACATTAGGGAAACTCTCCAGGACTTTGGAGTGGGCAAAGATTTCTTGAGCAATACCCCACAAGCACAGGCAACCAAAGCAAAAATGGACAAATGGGATCATATCAAATTAAAAAGCTTCTGTGCAGCAAAGGCGACAATCAATAAACTAAAGAGACACCCCATAGAATGGGAGAAAAATTTGTAAACTACCTATCTGACAAGGAATTAATAACAGAATAGATAAGAATCTCAAACAATTCAATAGCAAAGATCTAATAATCCAACTGAAAAATGGGCAAAAGATCTGAATAGAGACTTCTCAAAAGAAGACATACAAATGGCAAACAGATACATGAGAAGGTGCTCGACATCATTGATTATCACAGAAATGCAAATCAAAACTACAATGAGACATCATTTCACTTCAGTTAAAATAGCTTTTATTCAAAAGACAGGCCAGGCACAGTGGCTCACGCCTGTAAGTCCTAGCATTTTGGGAGGCCGAGGCGAGTGGATCGCTTGAGGCCAGGAGTTTGAGACCAGCCTGGCCAACATGGTGAAACCCCGTCTCTACTAAAAATACAAAAATTAGCTGGGCATGGTGGCGTATGCCTGTAGTCCCAACTACTGGGGAGGCTGAGGCAGGAGAATCGCTTGAACCCAGGAGGCGGAGATTGTTGCAGTGAGCGAAGATTGAGCTGTTGTTGGAGGAGGGGCCGGGTGGAAGGTGATTGAATCATGGAGGCAGGCTTCCCCCTTGCTGTTCTCATGATAGAGTTCTCACAGAGCTGGCTGTTGTAAAATGTGTGGTACCTTCCCCTTGGCTCTCTCTTCCTCCTGCTCCAGCCATGTAGGACTGGCCGACTTCCCTTTGCGCATACGATGCAGTCTCACTCAAGCCTCTCAAAGAGTCCGTGGATTTGGTATCATGCTCATTTCAGAGATGAGAGGACCAAAGCTCAGGGATATCAGATGATGTGCCTAAGGTTGCAGCGCTGGAAAACAGTGTCATCAGGTTTGTAATCCGGGTCTGCCTCCCAAAGCCTGAGGTCGCCCTCCATTCAGTCGCATGATAGGTCAGTGGACCTGTGAAGAGTGAGTGTTGGGTGGGCAGGAGTGCCATCACGCCTCTCCCATGGGTCCCTCCTTGGTGCCAGGTGTGTGGGCAGTATTTGTATTTTTACATTGATTCTTTAATACGCTAAAAGCACAATCATCATCACCATCAATCATCATCCTCCCTCCATATTGTGCACAGGCTCAAGACACCAAGGTTCTCAGAACTCTTTGTTATGGGTAAAAAAAATACTTTTCCTAATGTAAAGCTATTGTTAAACCATGTCTCATCATCATCTGTTAGCCACAACATCAAAAACAACAACAAAAATAACAGCAAAACCTCACAATAGATATACAGCACTCTCAGGACTTGCAAGAAGAAAATGTGGTGAAAAACTAGGCTGAGACCGTAACACAAGGTCTGGTGATCTCCGTGTAGAGTATTTATTACGGTGTCTTTTAAAATAGCCAGGCTTGAGCCCTTAGTAGGCTTTGAAATCAATTTACTGAATCTTAGCTAGTATTGAAAAAATAGACTTTTGAATTAATCTACATTTTAAGAGTAAGGCTTTTGTTTCAGTCCTATAGGTGTTGTGTGTGTGTGTGTGTGTGTGTGTGTGTGTGTGCATGTGCATGTGTGTGTAT
>NW_022330824.1:4834-6738 GCF_002776525.5 Piliocolobus tephrosceles | reverse complement strand
TGTGTGTGTGTGTGTGTGTGTGTGTGTGTGTGTGTGTGTGTGTGTGTTTAGACAGAGTCTCGCTCTGTCGCCCAGGCTGGAGTGCAGTGGCGCAATCTCAGCTCACTGCAACCTCCAACTCCCAGGTTCAAGTGTTTCTTCTGCCTCAGCCTCCCAAGTAGCTGGATTACAGGCACACACCACCATCCCTGCCTAATTTTTGTATTTTTAGTAGAGACAGGATTTCACCATGTTGGCCAGGATGGTCTCCATCTCCTGACCTTTTGATCCGCCTGCCTCAGGCTCCCAAAGTGTTGGGATTAGAGGTGTGAGCCACTGAGCGCTGACCAGCATGTTTGTTTTTTGGGTTTTTTTTTTTTTTTTTTGGAGAGGGAGTCGCGCTCTGTCGCCCAGGATGCAGTGCTATGGCGTGATTTTGGCTTACTGCAACCTCTGCCTCCCTGATTCAAGCAATTCTCCAGCCTCAGCCTCCCGAGCAGCTGGCACTACAGGTGTATGCTGCCATGCCTGACAAATTTTTTGTATTTTAGTAAAGAGGGGTTTCACCATGTTGCCCAGGCAGGTCTTGAACTCTTGAGTTCAGGCAATCCTCCCACCTTGGCCTCCCAAAGTGCTAGGATTACAGGCATGAGCCACTGTGCCCAGCCTGTTTTGTTT
Organism: Piliocolobus tephrosceles; assembly: GCF_002776525.5. Taxonomy (NCBI): domain Eukaryota; kingdom Metazoa; phylum Chordata; class Mammalia; order Primates; family Cercopithecidae; genus Piliocolobus; species Piliocolobus tephrosceles. The sequence continues at coordinate 6,081 of NW_022330824.1, read as the reverse complement.
TGTTTTGTTTTGTTTTTTAGATGGGATTTAGCTCTTGTCTCCCAGGCTGGAGTGCAATGACACAATCTCGGCTCACTGCAACCTCTGCCTCCCAGGTTTTTGCGATTCTCCTGCCTCAGCCTTTCAAGTAGCTAGGATTACAGGTGACCGCCACCATGCCCAGATAATTTTTATATTTTTAGTAGAGACAGTGTTTTGCCATGGTGGCCAGACTGCTCTCAAACTTCTGACCTCAGGTGATCCACCTGCCTCTGCCTCCCAAAGTGCTGGGATTACAGGCATGAGCCACCGCGCCCTGCATAGCATGTTACTGTACTGAATACCACAGGCAATTATAACACAATGGTAGGTATTTGTGTATCTAAATATAGGAAAAGTACAGTAAGAATTCAGTATTATAATCTTATGGGACCACCATTATATATGTGGTTCATTGTTGACTGAAACATTGTTATGTGGCACATGACTGCATATGCTGTTTACGAGAGGCTGTCTTTAGATCCAAAGACACAGACAGAGTGAGAGTGAAAGGTTAAGGCCGGGCGTAGCGGCTGACACCTGTAATCCCTGCACTTTGGGAGGCCAAGGTGGGTGGATCACCTGAGGTCAGGAGTTTGAGACCAGCCTGGCCAACATGGTGAAATCCCGTCTCTACTAAAATTAGCTGGGCGTGGTGGTGCACACCTGTAATCCCAGCTACTCGGGAGGCTGGGGCAGGAGGATTGCTTGAACCTCAGAGGCGGAGGTTGCAGTGAGCTGAGATCATGCCACTGAAGCCCGGGAAACAGAGTGAGACTCTGTCTCAAAAAAAGAGAGAGTGAAAGGGTAGATGAATTCCATTCAAATGGTAACCAAAAGAGAGTATGTGTGGCTATACTAATATCAGACAAAATAGACTTTAAATCAAAACAGTTTACAAAACACAAAGAACATTATATATTACAAAAACATTCCAAACAACAAGATATAACAATTATAAATAGGCCGGGCGCGGTGGCTCAAGCCTGTAATCCCAGCACTTTGGGAGGCCGAGGCGGGCGGATCACGAGGTCAGGAGATCGAGACCATCCTGGCTAACACGGTGAAACCATGTCTCTACTAAAAAATACAAAAAACTAGCCGGGCAAGGTGGCGGGCGCCTGTAGTCCCAGCTACTCGGGAGGCTGAGGCAGGAGAATGGCGTAAACCTGGGAGGCGGATCTTGCAGTGAGCTGAGATCCGGCCACTGCACTCCAGCCTGGGCGGCA
>NW_022330824.1:0-4734 GCF_002776525.5 Piliocolobus tephrosceles | reverse complement strand
AAAAAAAAAAAAAAAAAAAAAAAAAAAAAAATTATAAATATTGTGCACCTAAGTTCAGACTACCAAAAATATGAAGCAAAAAACTAACAGAATTAAACAATTGTACTATTCTCCAATAATAGTTGGAGACTTTAATACTTCCCTCTCAGTGATGGTTAGAACAACCTCCCTAAACTCCTAAAGTTAGACTTTAATACCTCCCCCTCAGTGATGGTTAGACAGAAGATACGTAAGGAAACAGAAGATTCTTTTTTTTTGAGAGGGAGTCTTGCTCTGTCGCCCAGGCTGGAGTGCAGTGGCCGAATCTCAGCTCACTGCAAGCTCCGCCTCCCGGGTTTATACCATTCTCCTGCCTCAGCCTCCGGAGTAGCTGGGACTACAGGCGCCTGCCACGTCGCCCGGCTAGTTTTTTGTATTTTTAGTAGAGACGGGGTTTCACCGTGTTAGCCAGGATGGTCTTGATCTCCTGACCTCGTGATCCGCCTGTCTCGGCCTCCCAAAGTGCTGGGATTACAGGCTTGAGCCACCGCGCCCAGCCGGAAACAGAAGATTCTAAAACCACAATGAACCAACTAGATCTAAGGGACATATACAGAACAGTCTACCCAATAACAATAGCCTATACATTCTTCTCAAGTGTACATGGGACACTTTTCAGGATAGGCCATATGTCAGGCTACAAATTAAGTCCCAATCAATACTATTTTATTTTTTGAGACGGGTGAAACCTGAGAACATTATAAGTTAAATAAGCCAGTCAGACAAAGACAAATACTGTATGAGTCAGCTTATATGAGGTACTTAGAGTAGTCAAAATCTTAGAGGCCAGGCACAGTGGCTCACACCTGTAATCCTAGCACTTTGGGAGGCCGAGGTGGGAGGATCGCTTGAGCCCAGGAGTTTGAAACTAGCCTGAGCAACATAGTGAGACCCTCTCTCTAAAAAATAAAATAAAATAACATAAAATAAAATAAAATAGGCATAGTGGCACATGCCTGTAATCTCAGCTATTCCAGAAACTGAGATGGGAGGATTAACTTGAACCTGGGAGGTCGAGGCTGCAGTGAGCTATGATCACACCATTGTATTCCAGTCTGAGTAACAGAGCAACACCCTGTTTCAAAAGAATAAAAAATAAAAAAATTATAGAGACAGAAAATATGATGATAATTGCCAGGGGCTGGGGACAGGGGAAAGTGGGGAGTTATTGCTTAATGGGTATAGAGTTTCAGTTTTACTAGATGAAAAGAGTTCTGCAGATGTTGGTGGTGATGGTTGTGCAACATTATGAATGTACTTAATGTCACTGAACTGTACACTTCAAAACAGTTAAGCTAGTAAATTTTATGTTATGTGTATTTTGCCAAAATTTTATAAAAAAATAAAAATAAAAATAAAATAATGGGAGGCTGAGGTGCAAGGATAACTGGAGCCCAGAACTTCGTGAGTAGCTTGGGCAACACATCGTGACCTCATCTCTATGAAAAGTTAACAATTAGCTGGGTGCGGTGGCACGCACCTGTAGTCCTTGCTACTTAGGATGCTTAGATGGAAGGGTTGCTTGAGCCCAGGAGTTCATGACCAGTCTGGGCAATACAGCAAGACCCGGTCTCAAAAGGAAATAAAATATAATAAGTAAAATATATTGGTAATATCCAGTTTGATAAAAATGCAGAAAAAGAGGCACTTTCATAAACTGTTAGTAGAAGCATAAATTGAAGGAGCCTTTGAGAATGTGATTTAGCATTATCTATCAATACTTTAAATGAGTACGTTCTTTGAATTAACTTTGTACTTTTGGGTATCTATTCTGAGAAATATTTGTATAGGTGTGTATAGAGACATGCACACACTGGCTGTAATGTAAAAAGGTTGGAATCAACAATGAGTGGTTAAACTGATTATGGTAGAGTCATATTGTTTAATTGAAAGTACAGTTGATGCTCATTATCTGAGGGAGTTGCTCTCTAATATCACACTACAAACACTGAGTCCACGAATATGGAACCATTGCTCCTAAAGGAAATACAAGGTTGGTTCCTGTAAGCCTCTACTCACAATATTTACATTCATCAATCATGTGTGCTTCTGTTTGAAATACATTATTCAGTATATTTTTCTTACAAATGATTGATTGCATAGTCCTTCAAAGATTTAAAGCCTGGGATTTGGAGACTATTTGCATTATATAGGCTAATTTGTCAATGTCCTTGTAAAACAAGCTAGTCTCATCAGAGTTGAAAAACTGCTTTCCTATCTAACCCTTACCCTTTTCCCAAATTACACTTAGCTCGTATAGCTTTATTTTATTTATTTATTTATTTTTGAGACAGGGTCTCACTCTGTCGCCCAGGCTAGAGTGCAGTGGTATGATCTCAGCTCACTGCAACCTCTACCTCTCAGGTTCAAGGACCATTTTTTTCGGTCATCATCTCCTGAATCCACAAATTTGGCCACTTTGCACAGCTTCACCATGCACTACACACATTACTCTATTTAGCACTTTCTGGAGCAGCCTCATGTACAGGTTGGCCAATTTCCTCTTCGTTTTTCTAGGTATGTTGTGTCGTTGATTCACTGAGGGACTCACAGCACTATGACTCATGTCTGAACAAAGTTTATCTAACCATGTCTGTCAGGCACATCCCATCACAGCCTTCTTGGTCATATAAACACTGGATAACATTTCAGCACTGCACCACACTTCAGCTTTTTTGCATTTAAAAAGCAAAATCGGCCAGGCACGGTGGCTCACACCTCTAATCCCAGCACTTTGGGAGGCTGAGGTGGGCGGATCATTTGAGGTCAGGAGTTCAAGACCAGCCTGGCCAACATGGTGAAGCCCATCTCTACTAAAAACACAAAAATTAGCTGGGCGTGGTGTCATACATCTAGTCCCAGCTACTCAGGAGGCTGAGGCAGGAGAGTCACTTGAACCCAGTAGATGGAGGTTGCAGTGAGCCAAGATCTCACCACTGTACTCAGGCTTGAGCCACCGCGCCCAGCCTGGCGCCACATTTTTTTTGAATTTTTACGCTTTTTGCTGTTGATTTGCTTTTTTTTTTTGGAGACAGAATCTTGCTCTGTCACCTAGGCTGGAGTACTCAGGTTCAAGCAATTCTCCCACCTCAGCCTCCTGAGTAGCTGGGACTACAGGCACGTACCACCACACCCAGTTAATTTTTGTATTTTTTTGGTATAGGTGGCTGGTCTTGAACTCCTGACTTCAAGTAGTGATCTGCTTGCTTAGCCTCCCAGAGTGTTGGCATTACAGGTGTAAGCCACCATGCCTGGCCTTGTATAACATTTTTTCTTTTTTTGAGACAGGGTCTCTCTCTGTTGCCCAGGCTGGAGCGCAGTGACTCAATCACAGCTCACAGTAGTGTTGACTTCCCGGGCTCAAACGGTCCTCCCACCTCAGCCTCCCGAGTAGCTGGGACTACAGGTTCAAGAAACCATGCCCAGCATCAAGCAACTCAAATTTATCACTGCTTTGCACAAGTCTACAAATAATCCCCAAAGCTATATGAATATTGATTTTTGGGTTACAAATAAATGCAATGAGTAGGCAAATTCACACATATGGAATCCATAAATAATGAGGACAGACCATACCTATTAAAAAGAATACAACAGGCCTGGCACGGTGGCTCAAGCCTGTAATCCCAGCACTTTGGGAGGCCAAGGCAGGTGGATCACTTGAGGTCAGGAGTTCGAGAACATCCTGGCCAACATGGTGAAATCTCATCTCTAGTGAAAATACAAAATTAGCCAGGCATGGTGGTGTGCGCCTGTAATCCCAACTACTTGGGAGGCTGAGGCAGGAGAATTGCTTGAACCTGGGAGGCAGAGGTTGCAGGAAGCTGAGATCACACCATTGCACTCCAGCCTGGGCAAAAAGAGCAAAATTTCATCTCAAAAAAAAAAAAAAAAAAAAAAAAGAATACAGTAGATCAGTATGTATTTGCATGGAAGGATGCCTGTGATATGTTTTCAATCAAAAAAAGAAGCTAAGGCTGGGAGCGGTGGCTCACATCTATAATCCCAGCACTTTGGGAGGCTAAGGTGGACAGATCGCTTGAGGCCAGCAGTTCAAGACCAACCTGGGCAACACGGCAAAACCCCATCTCTACAAAAAATACAAAAATTAGCCAGGTGTGGTGGCCTACACCTGTAGTCTTAGCAACACATGAGGCTGAAGTGGGAGGATCACTTGACCCCGTGAGGCGGAGGGGTCTCAGCAAACCAAGATCATGCCACTGTACTCTAGCCTGGGTGACAGAGCAAGAACCTGTCTCAAAAAAATAAATAAATAAAATAAAAGAAGCTGGTCATGATGGCATGTGCCTGTGGTATCAGCTACTCAAGAGGCTATGGGAGGATCACTTGAGCCCAGGAGTTTGAGACCAGCATGGGCAACATGAAGAGAACTTGTCTCTACAAAGAGAGAGAGAAAGAGAGTCATAGAACAACATGTACAAAGGTTTAAAAAAAAAAAAAAAAAGCAAATACTTGTAAAAGTCAGGCAGGCAACATAAAATGGTAAGGCAGTCCAGTGTAAGACACTTGGGAATGGTGGGGGCTGGAGAGGAGGAGATCTCGCTCTTCTATCAAGGGCAGCCCACTACTCAGTGTCAGTCAATTATTCCCAGGCAGCAGGGCAAGCCCAGTGATGCCTTATTTTTCGGGTTTTCGAGACTCCCGTGAAATATCCCAATTTTAAAAGCTGGCTAC
>NW_022330823.1:2004-6738 GCF_002776525.5 Piliocolobus tephrosceles | reverse complement strand
GTAGCCAGCTTTTAAAATTGGGATATTTCACGGGAGTCTCGAAAACCCGAAAAATAAGGCATCACTGGGCTTGCCCTGCTGCCTGGGAATAATTGACTGACACTGAGTAGTGGGCTGCCCTTGATAGAAGAGCGAGATCTCCTCCTCTCCAGCCCCCACCATTCCCAAGTGTCTTACACTGGACTGCCTTACCATTTTATGTTGCCTGCCTGACTTTTACAAGTATTTGCTTTTTTTTTTTTTTTTTAAACCTTTGTACATGTTGTTCTATGACTCTCTTTCTCTCTCTCTTTGTAGAGACAAGTTCTCTTCATGTTGCCCATGCTGGTCTCAAACTCCTGGGCTCAAGTGATCCTCCCATAGCCTCTTGAGTAGCTGATACCACAGGCACATGCCATCATGACCAGCTTCTTTTATTTTATTTATTTATTTTTTTGAGACAGGTTCTTGCTCTGTCACCCAGGCTAGAGTACAGTGGCATGATCTTGGTTTGCTGAGACCCCTCCGCCTCACGGGGTCAAGTGATCCTCCCACTTCAGCCTCATGTGTTGCTAAGACTACAGGTGTAGGCCACCACACCTGGCTAATTTTTGTATTTTTTGTAGAGATGGGGTTTTGCCGTGTTGCCCAGGTTGGTCTTGAACTGCTGGCCTCAAGCGATCTGTCCACCTTAGCCTCCCAAAGTGCTGGGATTATAGATGTGAGCCACCGCTCCCAGCCTTAGCTTCTTTTTTTGATTGAAAACATATCACAGGCATCCTTCCATGCAAATACATACTGATCTACTGTATTCTTTTTTTTTTTTTTTTTTTTTTTTGAGATGAAATTTTGCTCTTTTTGCCCAGGCTGGAGTGCAATGGTGTGATCTCAGCTTCCTGCAACCTCTGCCTCCCAGGTTCAAGCAATTCTCCTGCCTCAGCCTCCCAAGTAGTTGGGATTACAGGCGCACACCACCATGCCTGGCTAATTTTGTATTTTCACTAGAGATGAGATTTCACCATGTTGGCCAGGATGTTCTCGAACTCCTGACCTCAAGTGATCCACCTGCCTTGGCCTCCCAAAGTGCTGGGATTACAGGCTTGAGCCACCGTGCCAGGCCTGTTGTATTCTTTTTAATAGGTATGGTCTGTCCTCATTATTTATGGATTCCATATGTGTGAATTTGCCTACTCATTGCATTTATTTGTAACCCAAAAATCAATATTCATATAGCTTTGGGGATTATTTGTAGACTTGTGCAAAGCAGTGATAAATTTGAGTTGCTTGATGCTGGGCATGGTTTCTTGAACCTGTAGTCCCAGCTACTCGGGAGGCTGAGGTGGGAGGACCGTTTGAGCCCGGGAAGTCAACACTACTGTGAGCTGTGATTGAGTCACTGCGCTCCAGCCTGGGCAACAGAGAGAGACCCTGTCTCAAAAAAAGAAAAAATGTTATACAAGGCCAGGCATGGTGGCTTACACCTGTAATGCCAACACTCTGGGAGGCTAAGCAAGCAGATCACTACTTGAAGTCAGGAGTTCAAGACCAGCCACCTATACCAAAAAAATACAAAAATTAACTGGGTGTGGTGGTACGTGCCTGTAGTCCCAGCTACTCAGGAGGCTGAGGTGGGAGAATTGCTTGAACCTGAGTACTCCAGCCTAGGTGACAGAGCAAGATTCTGTCTCCAAAAAAAAAAAGCAAATCAACAGCAAAAAGCGTAAAAATTCAAAAAAAATGTGGCGCCAGGCTGGGCGCGGTGGCTCAAGCCTGAGTACAGTGGTGAGATCTTGGCTCACTGCAACCTCCATCTACTGGGTTCAAGTGACTCTCCTGCCTCAGCCTCCTGAGTAGCTGGGACTAGATGTATGACACCACGCCCAGCTAATTTTTGTGTTTTTAGTAGAGATGGGCTTCACCATGTTGGCCAGGCTGGTCTTGAACTCCTGACCTCAAATGATCCGCCCACCTCAGCCTCCCAAAGTGCTGGGATTAGAGGTGTGAGCCACCGTGCCTGGCCGATTTTGCTTTTTAAATGCAAAAAAGCTGAAGTGTGGTGCAGTGCTGAAATGTTATCCAGTGTTTATATGACCAAGAAGGCTGTGATGGGATGTGCCTGACAGACATGGTTAGATAAACTTTGTTCAGACATGAGTCATAGTGCTGTGAGTCCCTCAGTGAATCAACGACACAACATACCTAGAAAAACGAAGAGGAAATTGGCCAACCTGTACATGAGGCTGCTCCAGAAAGTGCTAAATAGAGTAATGTGTGTAGTGCATGGTGAAGCTGTGCAAAGTGGCCAAATTTGTGGATTCAGGAGATGATGACCGAAAAAAATGGTCCTTGAACCTGAGAGGTAGAGGTTGCAGTGAGCTGAGATCATACCACTGCACTCTAGCCTGGGCGACAGAGTGAGACCCTGTCTCAAAAATAAATAAATAAATAAAATAAAGCTATACGAGCTAAGTGTAATTTGGGAAAAGGGTAAGGGTTAGATAGGAAAGCAGTTTTTCAACTCTGATGAGACTAGCTTGTTTTACAAGGACATTGACAAATTAGCCTATATAATGCAAATAGTCTCCAAATCCCAGGCTTTAAATCTTTGAAGGACTATGCAATCAATCATTTGTAAGAAAAATATACTGAATAATGTATTTCAAACAGAAGCACACATGATTGATGAATGTAAATATTGTGAGTAGAGGCTTACAGGAACCAACCTTGTATTTCCTTTAGGAGCAATGGTTCCATATTCGTGGACTCAGTGTTTGTAGTGTGATATTAGAGAGCAACTCCCTCAGATAATGAGCATCAACTGTACTTTCAATTAAACAATATGACTCTACCATAATCAGTTTAACCACTCATTGTTGATTCCAACCTTTTTACATTACAGCCAGTGTGTGCATGTCTCTATACACACCTATACAAATATTTCTCAGAATAGATACCCAAAAGTACAAAGTTAATTCAAAGAACGTACTCATTTAAAGTATTGATAGATAATGCTAAATCACATTCTCAAAGGCTCCTTCAATTTATGCTTCTACTAACAGTTTATGAAAGTGCCTCTTTTTCTGCATTTTTATCAAACTGGATATTACCAATATATTTTACTTATTATATTTTATTTCCTTTTGAGACCGGGTCTTGCTGTATTGCCCAGACTGGTCATGAACTCCTGGGCTCAAGCAACCCTTCCATCTAAGCATCCTAAGTAGCAAGGACTACAGGTGCGTGCCACCGCACCCAGCTAATTGTTAACTTTTCATAGAGATGAGGTCACGATGTGTTGCCCAAGCTACTCACGAAGTTCTGGGCTCCAGTTATCCTTGCACCTCAGCCTCCCATTATTTTATTTTTATTTTTATTTTTTTATAAAATTTTGGCAAAATACACATAACATAAAATTTACTAGCTTAACTGTTTTGAAGTGTACAGTTCAGTGACATTAAGTACATTCATAATGTTGCACAACCATCACCACCAACATCTGCAGAACTCTTTTCATCTAGTAAAACTGAAACTCTATACCCATTAAGCAATAACTCCCCACTTTCCCCTGTCCCCAGCCCCTGGCAATTATCATCATATTTTCTGTCTCTATAATTTTTTTATTTTTTATTCTTTTGAAACAGGGTGTTGCTCTGTTACTCAGACTGGAATACAATGGTGTGATCATAGCTCACTGCAGCCTCGACCTCCCAGGTTCAAGTTAATCCTCCCATCTCAGTTTCTGGAATAGCTGAGATTACAGGCATGTGCCACTATGCCTATTTTATTTTATTTTATGTTATTTTATTTTATTTTTTAGAGAGAGGGTCTCACTATGTTGCTCAGGCTAGTTTCAAACTCCTGGGCTCAAGCGATCCTCCCACCTCGGCCTCCCAAAGTGCTAGGATTACAGGTGTGAGCCACTGTGCCTGGCCTCTAAGATTTTGACTACTCTAAGTACCTCATATAAGCTGACTCATACAGTATTTGTCTTTGTCTGACTGGCTTATTTAACTTATAATGTTCTCAGGTTTCACCCGTCTCAAAAAATAAAATAGTATTGATTGGGACTTAATTTGTAGCCTGACATATGGCCTATCCTGAAAAGTGTCCCATGTACACTTGAGAAGAATGTATAGGCTATTGTTATTGGGTAGACTGTTCTGTATATGTCCCTTAGATCTAGTTGGTTCATTGTGGTTTTAGAATCTTCTGTTTCCGGCTGGGCGCGGTGGCTCAAGCCTGTAATCCCAGCACTTTGGGAGGCCGAGACAGGCGGATCACGAGGTCAGGAGATCAAGACCATCCTGGCTAACACGGTGAAACCCCGTCTCTACTAAAAATACAAAAAACTAGCCGGGCGACGTGGCAGGCGCCTGTAGTCCCAGCTACTCCGGAGGCTGAGGCAGGAGAATGGTATAAACCCGGGAGGCGGAGCTTGCAGTGAGCTGAGATTCGGCCACTGCACTCCAGCCTGGGCGACAGAGCAAGACTCCCTCTCAAAAAAAAAGAATCTTCTGTTTCCTTACGTATCTTCTGTCTAACCATCACTGAGGGGGAGGTATTAAAGTCTAACTTTAGGAGTTTAGGGAGGTTGTTCTAACCATCACTGAGAGGGAAGTATTAAAGTCTCCAACTATTATTGGAGAATAGTACAATTGTTTAATTCTGTTAGTTTTTTGCTTCATATTTTTGGTAGTCTGAACTTAGGTGCACAATATTTATAATTTTTTTTTTTTTTTTTTTTTTTTTTTTTTT
>NW_022330823.1:0-1904 GCF_002776525.5 Piliocolobus tephrosceles | reverse complement strand
TGCCGCCCAGGCTGGAGTGCAGTGGCCGGATCTCAGCTCACTGCAAGATCCGCCTCCCAGGTTTACGCCATTCTCCTGCCTCAGCCTCCCGAGTAGCTGGGACTACAGGCGCCCGCCACCTTGCCCGGCTAGTTTTTTGTATTTTTTAGTAGAGACATGGTTTCACCGTGTTAGCCAGGATGGTCTCGATCTCCTGACCTCGTGATCCGCCCGCCTCGGCCTCCCAAAGTGCTGGGATTACAGGCTTGAGCCACCGCGCCCGGCCTATTTATAATTGTTATATCTTGTTGTTTGGAATGTTTTTGTAATATATAATGTTCTTTGTGTTTTGTAAACTGTTTTGATTTAAAGTCTATTTTGTCTGATATTAGTATAGCCACACATACTCTCTTTTGGTTACCATTTGAATGGAATTCATCTACCCTTTCACTCTCTCTTTTTTTGAGACAGAGTCTCACTCTGTTTCCCGGGCTTCAGTGGCATGATCTCAGCTCACTGCAACCTCCGCCTCTGAGGTTCAAGCAATCCTCCTGCCCCAGCCTCCCGAGTAGCTGGGATTACAGGTGTGCACCACCACGCCCAGCTAATTTTAGTAGAGACGGGATTTCACCATGTTGGCCAGGCTGGTCTCAAACTCCTGACCTCAGGTGATCCACCCACCTTGGCCTCCCAAAGTGCAGGGATTACAGGTGTCAGCCGCTACGCCCGGCCTTAACCTTTCACTCTCACTCTGTCTGTGTCTTTGGATCTAAAGACAGCCTCTCGTAAACAGCATATGCAGTCATGTGCCACATAACAATGTTTCAGTCAACAATGAACCACATATATAATGGTGGTCCCATAAGATTATAATACTGAATTCTTACTGTACTTTTCCTATATTTAGATACACAAATACCTACCATTGTGTTATAATTGCCTGTGGTATTCAGTACAGTAACATGCTATGCAGGGCGCGGTGGCTCATGCCTGTAATCCCAGCACTTTGGGAGGCAGAGGCAGGTGGATCACCTGAGGTCAGAAGTTTGAGAGCAGTCTGGCCACCATGGCAAAACACTGTCTCTACTAAAAATATAAAAATTATCTGGGCATGGTGGCGGTCACCTGTAATCCTAGCTACTTGAAAGGCTGAGGCAGGAGAATCGCAAAAACCTGGGAGGCAGAGGTTGCAGTGAGCCGAGATTGTGTCATTGCACTCCAGCCTGGGAGACAAGAGCTAAATCCCATCTAAAAAACAAAACAAAACAAAACAAAACAGGCTGGGCACAGTGGCTCATGCCTGTAATCCTAGCACTTTGGGAGGCCAAGGTGGGAGGATTGCCTGAACTCAAGAGTTCAAGACCTGCCTGGGCAACATGGTGAAACCCCTCTTTACTAAAATACAAAAAATTTGTCAGGCATGGCAGCATACACCTGTAGTGCCAGCTGCTCGGGAGGCTGAGGCTGGAGAATTGCTTGAATCAGGGAGGCAGAGGTTGCAGTAAGCCAAAATCACGCCATAGCACTGCATCCTGGGCGACAGAGCGCGACTCCCTCTCCAAAAAAAAAAAAAAAAAACCCAAAAAACAAACATGCTGGTCAGCGCTCAGTGGCTCACACCTCTAATCCCAACACTTTGGGAGCCTGAGGCAGGCGGATCAAAAGGTCAGGAGATGGAGACCATCCTGGCCAACATGGTGAAATCCTGTCTCTACTAAAAATACAAAAATTAGGCAGGGATGGTGGTGTGTGCCTGTAATCCAGCTACTTGGGAGGCTGAGGCAGAAGAAACACTTGAACCTGGGAGTTGGAGGTTGCAGTGAGCTGAGATTGCGCCACTGCACTCCAGCCTGGGCGACAGAGCGAGACTCTGTCTAAACACACACACACACACACACACACACACACACACACACACACACACA